>NC_142808.1:11328281-11361554 GCF_049724085.1 Artemia sp. Qi Xiang Cuo | reverse complement strand
TGGGAATTCCTTATCTTTTTTTCTCATCACCAATTCCTCTTTTGTCTTGGGAGTGCTTTTAATGGGTGCTTCAGTGGGGTTCTGAGATGCTTTGTACCACAAATGATCGATCAGTGTTTTGTTGATAGACAGGCTGAAACTTACAAATTTATTGCACAAATTATCTTAGAATTAGGGTCTATTGCCCTTAGTTTTGCTTTATATTTTTTTTTTTGGAATATGTATTGCTAGTAGATATATTTTCTTTTCTTACCGTTCTACAAATTTGCTCGTGGCTTCTCCATTCTATAATCGTCGCATTTGTCAAAAACCCAATTTGGGTTTGTGATCGCAACTGCTCAATCAAAGTTGAGGAAAGGGTTAGACTAGGCTATTATTTTTTACTGAAGAGATTATGCAAAAAAAAAGATGAAAGAACTAAGAAGAAAATTTGAGCAGAAAACGGTTTTAATTGTCTTTTTCGTATTATCAGCATTCTTGAGGGGGGCTTTTTCATTTTTTCAGGGAAATTACATGGTTTAATGTTAGAATCCAATTAAGCTTGAAAATTTTCGATTGGAGTAAAGGTTTTTTTTGGGGGGGGGGGGGGGGATTACAAAAGGATTTACTTTTTCGGTGGTGAGGGGTAAAAAAAACTTCAGAGGGGTTTATCGGTAAGAAAACAAAATATATTTTCAAATTATTATTATTCACAATGTCTGAAAATTAGAATTAAAATCGTTGTGTTTTATTAAAATTAATAAAAGTGACTATTTTGAATCATTATAACTTCTCTGAAAAAAAATTATTAATCCTTTCTCCGCAATGGTTTTACTGAATTGGGTAATGTATAAAAGTCAATCTACAATTCTTTTGTTATTTGCTCCTTTATCGCCCTGGAATTTTAGAGCAGTGGCACAATTTCCTAAAAATTTGGGGAGGAGGCAATTTTTATATAAAATTAGATGGATAAGTGTATTAAAAGCCAAAGAGCAACCATAGCACAAATAGAACATCAAATTGTATGAGACTTGAGTTTTTCTAAAAAATGTTTTATGTGAATTTTTTGCCTCTTTTAACTTGTTATGTACTATTGGACAGATGAGTGTATTCAAGGCCAAAGGCCCATGATATGAACACAATTTATGATTGTATTGCATGAGATTGTGATTTTTTGCTCGACAGTTACTGCATGAACATCCCTTTTCCAGGGGGTTTTCTGTCATTTCTGAAGTACAAAATGGGCCTTGACAACTCTCAATCGATGTCCTTGCCACAATAACCATTTAATTCTTTATTTCCACTTAGTTTGTCAATTTAGTCGTTCAAATTTGAAACCTATCCCGAGCAAAACAAGTTGCATGTTTTAATTACTTAGTTAAATTGTAAAAAATGGAAGATGAATTTTGTTGCCATGGCAGTTGGTAGCAATGTATACTGCTTTCAACTTTATATTAGCAATATATACTGCTTTTACAATATCTACTTCTTCTAAATGGGTGAATTCATCCCTCCTAGTGGAGTAAATTGATGTGAATGATGTTTTTTTTATTTGCCATGAATTCTCAAGGTCGCCACATTTTGCAAGCGAGACTGAATTGTCATAAATGTTTTGGCTGTCAGATATTGGCCTAAATATGTTCCTCCGCCATCTAGCGAAAATTTTTTTGAAATTTGGTGAAAAGGCCACAGATAAAGAAAAGAGAATAGCGGCGGGATTGTGGACCATTTCAGCGGCCAGATTTCGCCCACTAAATTTTAGAATGAAATTTTTTAATGGAGGAAGGGAATAATTAGACATCAACTAGCGAAAATAAGACTATTCTATTCCCGGTTTATCATCTGTTTTTGACGCAAATACGTTGATTAGAATCCCTAACTGTGGCAACATGGTGAGGCCCTCAAGTTTCTCACGTTCTATCTCTAAACAGTTTTTCCATATTAAATCAATGAAACATGTAACGACGGTATCTTCGCTTAAAATTTGAATTTCCAAATGATTTTCCCCTTTTTTGTTTCACTACAAGTATCTGGATGACACGAACGTTTTTAAACATTTGCTTTGTAGGTCTCGCTTTTCAAACATTTGCTCTCGTAGGTAAAAACAAATTTGTTTTTACTGAATATGGTATTTCATTTACCCTGCTCGTCTGGGCATCAATCTTGATTCTCCCTACGGAAGAACTAGGGCCTAAGTTATACAAACAAATTCATTACTGAGGTAATTGCAGAAGTCGCTTAGCTTTTAATGTAAGGGTGGTTTTAGAAATTGCTCCAGGTGCAAACCTGGATAGATTTTGTGATAAGGTATTTTCTTCAGACGAATAAAGGATCCCTTATTTCAGAAAGTAGATAAAAAAAGGGGTCACATTCTGTTAAGGATTTTTTTTTTTTTTAATTGTTTAAAAGATATATTGGCAAATGGCATTTTCTTGCATCTGATATAAATGCTAAACCATTTACTAAACTATTCTCAAAGAGAGGATTAGCAGAGTATTTATAGATTAGGGAGGTCAAAGTTTTAACTCTGCGTTTGAGGTTTCAAGCTCCGATCTTCAAAATGTTGAGTTTCGCATTTTTTTTTTTTTTCAGAAGAAACATCGTCGATGCATTTTTTTTTTTTTTTTTTTTCACAGGGGTGATTGTATCAAAGCGAATGTCAAGATAATTGGGAGGGAGCTCATTCAAACGTAAATTGAAAGCTCTTTTTTAAATGACCATACACGTTGGGCCAGAGGAAAGTCTAGTTTTCTATCATTTTATGGCACCAAAAAATATCCCTTTATCCCAAAGAGGAAAAATTTCCAATCAATTTAAAATTATGAGAAGTTAATTGATTTAAAAGTACCAATAACTATATTTTATACTTCCCAGTTGCAAAAGAAGTAATGCCCAAACGTTGGCAGTACTGGATTCAACCAAGTTGATTCACTTTATTTGTAATGAAATTAGGCTACGTTTGGTGATCTGTAATTGCGTATCAGCTTCAATGAGGGGGGGGGAGGGGAGTCATTCTTTAGTTGGGGATAGGGTAGATTCCTTAAAAAAGTAGATATTAACGGACACATTGCTTACTCTTCATGAGGCTTCAGATAAATGTTAAAAGAGGTAGAGAGGAGTTGGAATTAATTAAAATGTTTCTCTACAGCTAATATATTAAATTCTCATATCTACCAGCACACAGGGGGGAAATTTTTTCTTTTTTCTATTTATATGAAGTACTTCAATGTATTTAAACAAATGAATGCAATGTACTTATCGATAAAAGATCCTATTGCAGAGCTTGTGATGGCTTCAGTTATGTAAAAGATCAAAAGTCTGTCTCATCCTTAAATCCTTACTCTTTATTGTGAAGTTTGGCTTTGTCAAAATTTTAAGAGAAAATTTGCAATTGAAAAAAAAATATTTTTCAAAGCAATAAAAAACTTTCGTTTAAATATCAGGTTGTTCAAAAGGGGGCAGTTCCCCATTTATAAAAAATAACTTCAATTTGCTATGACTTTTAAACTTACTCTATACTTAAGCTGAAAAATCTCTTATTTTGTTTAATTACATTTCATGAAGCTTTAAAGAATTATGAATGCAATACTTTCGGTACCACAGAAAAAAGATCAACATTTCAATGATCTCTGTTTGGATTTTGATGTTGATCAAATAGTTCATGATAACTGACGGTAGTAAGGAGAAATTATAACGTATATGAGGGGATTTGCCCCCTCCTCAACACCTCGTTCTTTAAATTGTGTCCCAATTCTTTCCATTTTGAACAAAATGCCTAATTTTGATCAAATGTCTTTGGAAGAAGGGTAGCAAAAAAAAGGCTTGGGAGGGAAACGGGTTGGCATCAATCCCTTTGACTCTTATAAAAAGTACTAAAACTTCCAATTTTCAGCTGAATGAGGACCTTCCAAAGTTTCTACGACAACTCCTTCTATGCCGAAAAAGATTAATAAATTGAAACCCTATTGCTCTCCACTTATATTGCGTTTCAGAAATTTTTATTGAAAACCGCCAACAATTTCATCATTTTAACACAAAATTTAAAGAGGGCTAATTAAATGGTAATAAAAGGATTTATTCTGGTACGCAAAAATTGAACACAGTGAGTGGAGAGAAACGACACACCCTATAGAAATAAAAATACATAAATCCTTAGGTCGTAACAAAACATACTGCGCAAAACACATCTTATACCTCTTTCCCTACATAGCATGATCAAGTAGAAAAAAATGTTAGTAAATTAAAAGAAAAAAATACTTTGTTAGTATTAATTATTCGGTATGGCATGAAAAAAAGATACAGAAACAGTGCAATCCATCTTTTCTTCCAATTTAAACACTTTACCAGGAAAATTCTCATTACACTTCGAAAATTTATATATTTTGAGTTTTTAGAGTATCTTCCAATTTAGTTCTGTCCAAAATAATGTGAAAATAGGGTTACGGAAGGATTCTACTGTTGAAAGTATCCCAACAGAGTTAGCTTTGGGAAAACATATGAGTAAATATAAGTATTCAGCAAAAAACATACTTTATGAATGATGATGAATTAAAAGAATCGTTTCCCCCCAATGGCACAAGTTCTTTCCCATTCTTGGCCATCTCGAAATCTTTGCCTCCCATGAAATGTTAGTGTCTCTTGATGCGAAATTCTGTTAATGTCCTCAAGTGAGACCTAGCTATTATGTTTATCTTCTTTTCATACTGAGGATCAGGATGAAAACTAAAATGTCAAAGTTGTTTGTTAAGTTCGCTTAGCTATGAGGCTTTTAGGTTAAAACTTTCAGGCCATGATGAGGGGGATGTTCAACTAATAAAAAGGCAATAATTACATACCACTACACTTAAAACAAAAATGTTTGATATTCGACAACATTTTTTGTTATGTTTATCAGCAAAAATCAAAACATACTGCGAGACCCTCCGCTCTGGGCAAGGGTAGGAGCTTTGCTGGGGTCAATGCCCCATGTTGCGAGTTGATTGTTGATAATACCCACTCATCTCACATGTGGTCTACCTTGTGGGTGTTTCCAGCTGTTTGCTGTTGAATATAAGTTGGGTAGGTGAAGTAAATGACTATACCAAAACAGAAAGCAAGACTCAAGCTGTTTGGACAGGGGGTGGTAATTTAAAGGCAGAGTTGATATAAGCATAGGCAACCTAAAACAGTGTTTACCTTTGCCACCCTTGCTGATATCTGTGTGTATAGGTTTTCTGTTGTGCTGACAATTGAACTGCTTGACTATCTCAGCATCTTGGCCACATACTTCTATAGTCGTCAGGGGACAGCATGGTGTCTAGTCCACAAGCAATATTTTGTTCTTGGCCAGTTTACATTTAAACCAGGTTTTTCTGCAGCAGATGCTAGTATCTCCAGGGCAGTTTTGATGTCTACAAGATTTTCACATGCCAATGCAGCATCATCAGTGAAGTCAACATCTGACAGAACTTACTTACTTACTTACTTATGTCTCCTGCCGGGCGCTGCTCGGCGTAGAGAGTGACGTCTGCCTCCTCCATCCACTTCGGTCCATGGCAAGCGTTTGCACATCGCTCAACCTGATATTTGCCATCGTCAGGAATTCGGACAGGCTGTCAGACCATCGTTTCTTCGGTCGGCTGCAAGGTCGCTTCCAACCGGCTTTGGCAGGGTTGAAGTCATGGATCGTTTTTGCAGGTATGTGTGGAGGCATTCGAAGTAGGTGTCCGAACCATCGTAGTGTTCGCTCGGCAGCTTGGGTCGAAAACCGAGACTGCTTGGTGAGCTGCAGCAGCTTCTCATTGCTGACGAAGTCGAACCATCGTAGACCTTCGATCCTCCTCAGGCTCTTTGACTGAAAGACATCAATTGCCTTGAGGGTTGCGGCTGAAGCTTGCCACGTCTCAGCTCCATAGAGCATCATAGAGCCGACGAGGGCGTTGAAAATCCG
The DNA here is from genome assembly GCF_049724085.1 of Artemia sp. Qi Xiang Cuo. Taxonomy (NCBI): domain Eukaryota; kingdom Metazoa; phylum Arthropoda; class Branchiopoda; order Anostraca; family Artemiidae; genus Artemia; species Artemia sp. Qi Xiang Cuo. The sequence continues at coordinate 11,355,646 of NC_142808.1, read as the reverse complement.
CAGCTTCGTTGTGCAACTTATGTTTGGTTTTTCGCCAGAGGTAACGGTTCAGTTTGCATGTCTTCATGGCAGAAGACGCCTTGAATATTCTTGCTTGTAGTTCAGAAAGAAGTGAGCCATCTGAAGAAACTATGGAGCCCAGGTAGGTGAACCTTTGGACAACTTCGATGCTAGTGGTGCTATCCAGCCTAACTGAAGGATTGGCAGCAGGAGAGGAGGGGTCTATGGCCATAATTTTTGTTTTAGTCCAGTTTATCTGCAGTCCTACTTTTGCAGCCTCTTCTCGTAGGATTCGAAGCGCCTCCAGCAACTGCTCCATGGAGTCCGCCAGAAAGGCCAAGTCATCGGCAAAATCAGTATCTGTAATGACACGATCTCCAAACTTGAGACAACTCTTTTGAAACTTGACAGAACTCTTTCAGCAAATTCAATGCCAAATGGATGTGCCAGCAGTGTTTCGTTGAGAACATGGTCCGTGACACAGTTGGAGTTTGGGAGCAGCAGTGCAGCCTTGCTGAATACTGTTTCGAATTTAAAAATTTGATGAGAGCTGGCCATTTACAATGACAACAGTTCCAGTCTTGTTGTATAATTCTTTGAACAAATTGACAATTTTTTTAGGTGCACCAGCAAATTGAAGGACCAGCCACAGTGACTGTCTGTCTACAATGTCAAAGGCTGATCAAAAATTGATGTCTTCCCATGGTTGCTTCCCCGTTCCTGTCTCCCCTTAGATCTGACTTGAAGTAACCATATACTTGTTGGGAAAAATTTAGCATATGCATTTAGCAGTTCAACTACTGAAAATATTACCAGTATCGTCGTTTGGGGGGGGGGGCCAAGGGGGGCAGTTGCCCCCCATAAATTGCAAAAAAGCTATTATATAGCCCATGCCCCTTGACTCTCTGGATGTGAAACTTGTTTGCCACCTCAATAAAATATGCTGCAGATATTCCCATTGAAGGTCTTACCAAATTAATAAGTTACAACTCTGACAAAACACCTATTCCCTTTAATTGCCTCAGATATAGCTCCTGGTTATTGTAGAGTTCTCTATTGAAGTGCATTCCATACATTGTTTCTTACTTATTCGATTATTTATTTATATTTATTTTGTAGGTGCTTGGGTCACAATAGATGCTTAACTGTTTGATGCTTACCTGTTTATGCTACCTGCTTATGCTTAACCTACTTGCTTACGCTTAAACTATCTACATACACTTGAACAGAAAACTCTACATGGTGTCAGAAGTGTAAGGAATACATCATGGAATATGGATCATGCCCATCTATAGACTGGGATGCAACAAACTTGAAAGCTGCCTGGTCCCATTTCAAGCAACATGCCAAACTCATGTTTACTGGACCTCTTAGTGGAAAAGAGGATGCAGTGAAATGCTCATACTTACTGATATGGGCAGGTGAAAAAGGCAGAGACATTTTCAATACATGGACATTAACTGCTGCTGAAAGAAACAATGTCACCACATATTTAAGGAAGTTTAGCGAACATGTTGAGCCACTTGCAAATCCGATATTTGCCAGATATCAGTTTCATAAACGAAATCAGAGAGACAGTGAATCAATAGAACAGTACCTTACCGAGTTGCGCATCACCGCAAACGAATGCGAAATTGGAACAACCAGTGATGAGATGATAAGAGATCGTACAGTTTTTGGAGTCAAGCAGGACAAAATCCACGAACGACTACTTAGTGAAGGTGCAGGACTAACTCTAGCTCGTGCAGTAGCTATTTGCAGAGCTGCAGAAGCGACCCAAGCACAATTAATGATAATGTCCAATCAGGAACACTCAAAAGTATATATCAAGCAAGAAGTGGATATAGTAGCAAGACAAGGCAGAAAATGCTACAAATGTGGCGGAAATTTCACACCTGGACATAGTTGTACTCCAAAGGATTTCGGAGAGTTTCCAAAGTGCTACAATTGTGGTGGGGTATTCAGCAAAAGTCATCGATGCCCTGCCAAAGGATAAAATGTAAGAAGCTTAATCATTTTGCTAAAATGTGCAGAAGCAGTCAACGAAACGTTCATAGTATTGAAACAGGCGAAAGTAGTACAGAAACACCGTCACAGTACTTCATTGAAAGTATTCAGAGCAAAGAAGAAACTTATAACGAGCCAGTGGCCAAACTGTATCTGACGAAAGAAAGAATGAATGTGGAATTTAAAATAGACACAGGTGCTGAAGCAAACGTCATACCAACCCGGACCATTGACAAGATGGTTCCAAGGCCAAAAATAATACCAACCTCAGAGATTCTTACAAGCTATACTGGGGAACCGTTGAAAGTCACTGGTATATGTCATTTAGAGGTTCAGTACAAAGACAGGGAACCCCAAATACACAACTTCTATGTGGTTGACACAGATAAAAAGCCGATACTTAGCAGACAGACCAGTGTCATAATGAATCTAATCAAATTCATATAGAATGTAGAGCACATCCCAGTGGCCAATTCTACAGATCAGATTTTGGCAGAATATGAAGACGTTTTTGAAGGCATTGGAAAAATGCCTGGGAAATGCAAGATACATCTAAAACCAGGGGCAATACCCTCAGTACAACCACCAAGAAGAGTCCCTATGGCAGTTCAAAATAAACTAAAAAACGAGTTAGAACGACTTGTCAGCTCTGGAATAATTGAAAAAGTGACAGAGCCAACAGAGTGGGTTAACTCTATAGTCATTGTGCAGAAGCCCAACGGTGAAATCCATATTTGTCTTGACCCTGTAGAATTAAATAAATGGATACAAAGACCACATTATCCAATACCAACGTTTGATGACATTGCCAACAAGTGCCACGGTGCCCAGAACCTATTCAAATTAGATGCCAGACATGGATACTGGTCGATGGTACTGGATGATGCATCATCAGATCTCACAACATTTAATACCATGTTTGGGAGATTTAAGTGGAGAAGATACCCATTCGGAATAATTTCAGCTCAAGATGAGTACCAGCACCGAATGGAAGAGGCATTCGAAGGATTAGGCCTGGGTCTAATAGTGGATGATATAGCAGGTGTAGGAACAAGTACGGAAAACCATGATGCCCAACTAAAAGCAGTCCTCCAGAGAGCAAGAGAAAAAGGAGTCAAATTTAACAGAGACAAGTGCATATTCAATGCAAAAGTCATTCCATATTTTGGCCATTTGCTAACAACCGAGGGTGTCAAACCGGATCCCATCAAAACCAGAGCCATTGCTGAAATGCCTGAACCAAAGAACAAAGAGGAACTGCAGACATTGCTTGGGATGTTTAATTATCTGTCCAGATACATACCAAAATTATCCATTCTAAACCAGCCTTTGCGAGAACTTGGAAAAGCTAAGGAATTCGTATGGAAGAAGGTGCACAGCGACTCTTGACAGGTCATTCGAAAATCCTTGTGTGAACATCTCTCGTATTTCGACACAAATTGCCAAGGAGTCGAAATAATTGTCGATGCATCTCAGGATGGGTTAGGAGCGCAGCTACTGGTGAAAAATGAAACAGTAGCCTTTGGTTCACGATCCCTTAGTCATACAGAACAAAGATACTCTCAGATTGAGAAAGAACTATTGGGCATAGTATTTGCATGCAAACACTTTCATCAGTATATATTCGGAAGAAAGGTCTCTATCATTACAGATCATAAGCCACTTGAAAATATTTTGAGAAAACCTATCAGTAAGGCACCACCTAGACTACAACGCATGATGCTAGCCATTCAGCCATACGACCTTACATTTACATACAGACCAGGACCAGAAATCCCCGTTGCTGATACCCTGTCACGTCTGCATATTGAAGACACAGACCCAGAAGAAGAACTTCAGGCTGAACTACATGTGCATAATGTAATCAAAAACATTCCAATCAAAGAATAAATGGTGCAAACCATTGCCAATTGTACCAATGACGACTCGGAAATGCAGATTATAGCCGATACGATCAGAAAAGGATGGCCAGAGCACAGAAAACAGTGCCCAAATGAAATACGAGAATATTGAAACTACAGGAATGAACTGGCAACGCACCAAGGTATCCTGTTAAAGGGCGACCAAATCATAATACCAATACGTATGCGCCAAGAAATCATGAACCGTCTACATACAGCCCATCTAGGCGTTGTTAAAACAAAACAACGTGCACGCACGTGCGTTTTCTGGCCAAACATCACTGCTGATATCACCCAGTACATTTCCGGTTGTGAAATATGCCAACGGTTCAGTTCTTGCCAGCAACAAGAACCTCTCCTGAACTCAGAAATTCCTGAGTACCCATGGGAACATGTAGGTACTGACTTACTGTTTTGGGAAGGAAGGACTTATTTGGTAACTACCGACTATTACAGTTGATACATCGAGGTGGACAAACTAGACAGTACCAGCTCGGGAAGTGTTGTAACCAAGCTAAAGAGCCAATTTGCAAGACACGGGATCCCACGAATACTTACCTCCGACAACGGCCCCCAATTTGCAGCAGATGAATTCAGAAACTTTGCAGAACGATGGAGAATCACGCACCGCACGTCCAGCCCCAGATATCCTCAAAGCAACAGCCTCAGCAAAAAAGCGGTCCAGACAGTCAAAAGGCTAATGTCAAAAGCACTGGCTGACAAATCAGACCCATATCTAACCCTCCTTGAATACCGCAGCACCCCCGTAGACAATTTAGCTTCTCCAGCACAGCTCCTGATGAGCCGCCAGATAAGATCGGTAATGCCGTCAATAGAACACAACTTCATGCCAAACGCTTTGCCCAATCAGGAGTACAAGGAGGCCAGAAAAAAGCAACAAGAAGCTAAGAAGGAGGTCTATGACAGACATACACATCCAATCAAACTGTTTGCACCAGGCCAGCCAGTATGGCTCAATAAAACTGGACAAGCAAAAGAAAGATGGATCAAGGCCCACGTAACCGGCAGATACGACGAGTCAAGTGACCGTTCACTCACTGTTGAGACAGAAGACGGAACAGTATACCGACGCAACAGGAAGTTTATACGCCCCAGATACAGTACTAATGGTTGCACATACCTGCAGAACAACGGAACAACATTAACGAGCATGGAGGTACCCATAGTACCCGAATCATCATATTTATCCCCCACAAAATCGAGTCCATCAAGAGACGCCAGTCGAAAGCTTAGCCCTCGCGAAGAATCTTTCGAGACGCCAAGAGCAAATCAACAACCAAGTGTTCAGAAATCACAGAACTCACCTTCTGGTTCCAAAGCTGGAACAACGTCGTTTGCAGCGCAGCCAAATGTGAAGACGACAAGATCCGGGAGGATTTTGAAGACGCCGTCTAGATTAAATCTATAGCTACGATGATCTCCTTTGATGACTTGAAGAGCCAGCAAGTCCAAAAGAAGGAAGATGTAGAGTTCTCTATTGAAGTGCATTCCATACATTGTTTCTTACTTATTCGATTATTTATTTATATTTATTTTGTAGGTGCTTGGGTCACAATAGATGCTTAACTGTTTGATGCTTACCTGTTTATGCTACCTGCTTATGCTACCTGCATACGCTTAACCTACCTGCATACACTTGAACAGAAAACTCTACAGTTATAAAGACTAAAACAGTAAAATTTGTTACTTTATAAAATGTAGCATATGTCTATTGATCAGATTAGCTTATTATGTTTCATTCTATTGTAATTCAGTTTTTTTTTTTCATTTATAAGTAGTATATTAATAGATAGATATAGATAAATTTCTCACAAAAACCCCATGGACCATGGATATTACAAATACAACAAAACACATCAAAACATAATAAGTTCAAATACTTCTGAAAATAACACTATGATAGAAAACCCTCCCTATGTCTCATCCCCACACTCACAAAATTTCCTAAAATTTTAATATCCACTTTGCATCTACTTTCTATTTTATTTGTTAAACAACATCTATGCATGACATCCCTCCCAAAAATTTCCCTTCTAAGTACCTTCAATTCTTCACAATAGCACAAAATGTTCTAAATCTTCAGACCCCCTGCACATCACTGGATAGGTGAAGGGACCACTTCATACCTTAACCCTCCTAAATACTTTCTTCTCTCCCCAAGCAGCATAAAATTTCCCCTTACTGATAAGGTCGAATGTCATCATTCCACCAGCCTGATAGCCCACAATTATCTAGTATACTCTTTAATTTGCACAGGCCAAGAATTTTCTCTTTTATCCAATAACATTTCATTGAATGCATTTTTTGTTAAGCAATAATATGGCATAGCAATAATCTTTTCCCGATTTCCTACAATGCATACCAACTGTTTATTTCTTAAGCTAAAAAGACCCAGATCACCCTTTATAACAATCCTATTATTCTTTTTGCCTAACCCTATTAATATTTTAAAATAATGTAGCTGTGTCCTCTCCATTTCCACCTCCTTTTGTGTTCCCATATATCTGCCCCATAATGTATATCAGGTTCTATTCTATTTGCAAAAATATGCTTTTGTAGCTTGATATCCTTTGCTCTTATATCTTTAATACAACTCTTTAAGAGTATGCCTGTTAAACCTTTACCTTTACTTGACATTAGAGCTACATTTCTTGTCCATTTACCATTTGAAGCAAGTCTACAGCCTAGGTAACCATGATCCTTCAACACTTTTATAACTCCCCTCCTGTAACTAAAATTTCCTTCAGATGTCTTCACTCCCCTTGCAAAAACCGTTATTGCTGACTTCTATAAATTTATAACCAGTTTCTTTTCCTTCAAATACTTTCCTACACTCTCTAATGCATGCTGAAGATGCTCTACTATTTGCCAATAAAGCTATATCATCAACATACAAAAGTGCAGACATTTTTTTTTATATCAAATAATTGCAATTCACTTACTTTCCTTTTCCTTAAATAGCTTTAAATTTCATTAATATACAACGAAAATAATTTTGGTGACAAACTACAACCTCGTTTTCCCCCTAACCTGCTAAATATTTCCCTTGATGTTTCCTTACCAACCCACACTACAGACTTTACCATCAAAAACATTTGTATTAAAATTTGCACAAACTGATGTGGTAATCCTAAATTAATCAAACAATGCATAAGAATTCCCCTATTTACACTATTGAAAACACCTTTTAAGTAAAAAAGGGCACAGACAAACTTATCATCTTTTTTCCTGGTATATTTCCTAATTAGACTGGTTAAAATTGAAATTTTATCTATAGTGCTATAATTTTCACAAAATCCTTCTTGTATTTCAATACCTTTCTGCAATTTTTTTAGCCCCTTATCTATTCCCCAACACTTTTGCAAAAACCTTGCTTAGACCATTGCCCAAACTGATCATATGGTAATTCCTGAGATCCATACTATCCCCTTTTTATGTAATGGTATGGTGACAGATGTGTTCCATTGCTCTGGCCATTGGGGGTTGTTGATAATTGACAAAAATGTTATAGCAGTGATTTGGATGACCCCTACTTTTGCCTATTTTCAAACTTGCATTGGGAGTCCATCTAAACCAGGAGCTGAATTACCCTTAATTTTTTTTTATGGTCTGAGCTATTCCATCCTTGGTAACAGATTTTAGCAATTTGTAGTCCTCTTCCTTCATCAGTCTTTCTCTAATTCTTCCTCACACATGTCCCTACTCATTAAATCTCCATTGTATGTGTAGCTCCTGATTTATTCTAATTCCTTATTTTCTATGTAGTCTGGTCATCTTGTTGCCTTGATTGCATTCTTTTTTTTTGTTTGTATTCCAAGTTGATTCTTTAACAAGCTACCAAAACTTTTTTCGTTTATTCTTTCTAAAGACTAACCTTAGCCTTTCAGTCTCAAACTTCCCTTTTCTACCTTTTTAATATTCCTTTCTTTCCCTCTTGTAATTCTGACACAGTTGTTGAAAATCCTCTCCTTTTTCATTTAATTTCAATACCTTCAGTGCCTCTCAAAGTTCCTCCCTTGTATTCTTACACTCTTCATCATAAAATGTTATAATAGCCTGGTTCCCTCTATTTCTGCATATTGTCTCTCCTGCACTGTAAACTACCCCATCCAAATTTTTTAGTGCTGAATTAACATTCCCTTCTTGGGCTAATTCTAGACTTCTATCCAGTAAATCCTGATTGCTTAATTCTGTCAATAATTCTTCAAAATTATTTCTATCATCTTCCTCTACTCTTAGTCTGTTATGAAGTCCAACCCCTGGACGAGATCTACTTTTACTTCTATGCTGCTTAATTGTTGAGGCTGCTTCTACAACCTTTAACGTTGCACTGATAGGAAAGTGATCAGATCCTATGAACATTAATGCACCAAAATCTACCACCCTTTCACTCAAAGACAGACTAGTTAAAATGTAAAAAATAATGTGTGGAGAATGCCCTGACAAACAAGTAAACTCCCCCAGATTCTTATCATTTCCAAATTTATCATTTAGTATCATTAAATTTTCATACCCACAAGATTCTAATAACTTTTTACCCTAGTTATTTCTATGATGGGTGTGGTCCATGCTTGTCCTCTGTGTGAGAGTCATAACAGTATCTTCTAAATTAACAATGAATATATTATCATGAACGGAACCCAAAACCGGTAAAATTCCTACACATGCTCCTGTAAAAGCAAAAAAAGTCTCCCAGAAAACAAAAACTATGATTCAGAAACTTCCTTGAAAAATTATGTTTTTATGTTCTAAAATTGACCACGTATCCTCTTCTGAAAAAGAGCTTGTTTCTGGGGGAATATAAACAGCACAAAAAAACTGGGATGCAAGCAAAACATACTCTAAGCCAAACCAAGTTATAAGATTTACTTTTCAATCTATATATGCTTTTAGTCACACAAAAATTCATGGAAATTAACTTTGCTACTCTGCCATAGGTTCTTCCATTTTGATTGGTTTCTACACACTCTGTAATGCTTGTATTCCTTAAACACTTTTGGTTCTTTTAGCCATGTTTCAACTAAGCTTGCCAAATCAATATTTCCCTTTTGTTTTTCTAATAAATGTTCCCATTTTTTACTGCTTACCCCTAGGATGTTTCAATGCATTATTTTGAAGTTTGTTTTATATCAATGGCCAAACTTATCCTATATATCTACTGCCAAACAACTACCCGAATCTTAGCCCTCAGTTTGCACTTTTGTTCCTAACCCAGTTGGTTGATTGGGTTGCATATAATTATTATGTTCCTATTTTAATCCTTTTTTGTAATTTTAGTCACTTCCTCCACCTCCTCTTTACATAGAGTTTCACTTGCAATTTTTTTGTGAGGTATCAGCATGTCCAAAATCCGATGTATTAAGCTGGGGGTATTGATCTTGTTACCCAAATACCTACTGGCTTGATGCCATTTTCAATTAAAATTTTCGTCCTCATTAAAAGCTTTTTTCTTGCTTCTCTCTCTGTCTGCAGAGCATCATCAGTTATAAAAACCTTGGCAAAAATTACTTCTTTTTTGTTTTTTAATCTTTTTGCATTTTTCAAAATCATGGTTCTTGTTTACAAATTTTCTTTTTCCATCACTATAAATTTCTATTCTTTATTTATATATTTTACACCATATCTGAAGCCATGGGCGATTTCCAGAACATTTGTTTTTAAATTCTCAAATCCCGTTTTTACTTCTTTTTCATTGTTCACTCCCATGATCAAAATATTAATTTTATTTTGTTTTTCCTTACTTTCCACTTTCATTAGCCTTTCCTTTACTCCAGTCAACTCTTGACAATTTGACACAATCTTACTGCGTGATGAATATTGTACTCTTTACAGTATTTGTCTATTTTCAATCTCGCTCTTTCTCAATACTGCCATCTCTTTATAGGACCCGTCCAGGACGCCAATCAGTTTATGCACTGTGGAAGCTGGTCAAGTCACTGATAGAAGGACCGATGATGAAACAAACGGACGTCCTTACAACTGACATCAGCATTATTCCAGGGGATTTTTTTATTCTTTCAGAAAAATTATATGGATTAATGTTAGATTCCAATTCAGCTTGAAAATTTTCTATTGGACTAAAGGTTTTTTTTAGGGGGGGAGGGATTACAAAAGGACTTTTTTTCGGTGGTGAGGGGTAAATAAAACTTCAGAGGGGTTTATCGGTAAGAAAACAAAATTTATTTTAAAATTATTATTATTAACAATTTCTGAAAATTAGAAATACGAATATTTGTCATTTATATCCCTACAATTTTAGGCGTTCATCCCAAAATGACCTTTTCTAACATTTCAATCCTCTGGAATAATATCCCACGATCTCATTTAATTTTTAGCCCCCTCTTGTTAAAATCGCATTTTCTATACTGATTAAAAATCCTCTAGGCTGTGATAATTTAAACCCCTCCCCCTTATTAAACAGAACGATTAAAATCGCTGTATTTTATTAAAATTAATAAAAGTGACAATTTTGAATCATTATAACTTCTCTGAAAAAAAAAGTATTAATCCTTTCTCCACAATGGTTTTACTGAATTGGGCAATGTATAAAAAGTCAATCTACAATTTTTTTGTTATTTGCTCCTTTATCGCCCTGGAATTTTAGAGCAGTGGCAGCATTTCCTGAAAATCTGGAGAGGAGGCAATGATTATATTCGATTGTTCAAAATTAATCTAGGACGAGGGAAATTTTGTTTAATTTGTTCATGAAAATACATAAAACAATTGTTTCCCAAAATATATTGGTGCCAGTATGGGATGGAATTTTTTTTTTTAGATTTTTGCCCAAAAATACAGATATTTTTACTGGACGTTAAATTGGCATTTTTTTGGGGCAATATATAGCTTACCCGGTGGTGCTTTTTATAACCTCAGAACAGGAATTCATATTATCATCGCTCTCTACCATAGACAACACGTCGACCTCGTCCTTGGGTGATTTATCCTCGGTTACGCCATTTTGACTTTATACTAGTTCTATATTTTGTATTACAGTTTTTATATAAGTGATTTCATACAAGTATTTGTTCAGGTATATCCTATCCTAAAAGTGTTTTGTCTTTATCAGATTGAAGAAAACCTGTTTACTGGAATTGACTTTATCTGGACATTAAAGCAGATGGTGATCAGAATGAAAATAACCATTTTAACTTTGAGAAATTTTTATATAAAATTAGATGGATAAGTGTATTAAAAGCCAAAGAGCAGCCATAACACAAATAGAACAGCTAATTGTATGAGACTGAGTTTTTCTAAAAAATGTTTTATGTGAATTTTTTGCCTCTTTTAACTTTATATGTACTACTGGACAGATGAGTGTATTTACAGCCAAAGGCCCATGATATGAACACAATTTCTGATTGTATTGCATGAGATTGTAAGTTTTTTTACGAAAGTTATTGCATGAACATCCCTTTTCCAGGGGTTTTCTGTCAGGGGTTTTCTGTCGCTCCTTACTTACTGTTCGTTACCACGAACTGTTTGATAAAACTATGAATGTGGAAACTTGTTTGAAAGGCTGCAACATCCGCCAATGCATTATCGAAGGTCACACAAGAGTATCAAACCGTATAGAAAACCAGTGTGGTGTTTCGGAACAGAGAGAAATGAGACAGAGTTTCGGAACAGAGAGAAAACAGAGAGAGTGGATAAAATTTGGCATCGTGATCGCGTGTTTGGTAATTATGTGTACCTGGTGTGCTCTGGTTAATTTTTTTGATTTTCCTAAAAAACCAGCAACAACAAATAACCAGGAGCAACCAGAAAATTCTGATCAGACGCAAAATCAGGAACATTATGAACATGAAGAATTAAACGGAAGACCCACCGCCATCAACATGAGAGACTCAAATGAAGATAGTGATCTTACATCTGACATAGAGTGATACCTCTTTTGGACCATCTGTATCAATTTTTATTTTGCCCTTTTTATTTAAACGAACAGAAATTATTCCATATATGGAAGGGGCTTTCCACTCCTCAACGCCTCGCTCTTTACGCTAAAGTTTTTTATTGTTTTGAAAAATAAAGTTTTGAGACAGTCAAACTTTAGCGTAAAGAGCGAGGCGTTGAGTATGTATAAATTGTCTGTATTTTTTGTTGTGTATATCTAAAGTGTTTGTCTTTGTTTGTTTGTATGTCTAAAGTGTTTGTATTTGTTGGTTTGTATGTCTGAAGTGTTTGTCTTTGTTTGTTTGTATGTCTGAAGTGTCTGTCATTGATGGTTTGTATGTCTGAAGTGTTTGCCTTTGTTGGTTTGTATGTCTAAAGTGTATAAAACCAAAAAACACAAAGACAAACACTTTAGACATACAAACCAAAAAAGACAGACACTTCAGACATACAAACCAATAAAGACAAGCACTTCAGACATACAAACAGAGAAAGACAAGCACATTAGATATACATACCAACACAGACAGACACTTCAGACTTACAAACAGAGAAAGACAAAGACTTCAGACATAAAAACAGAGAAAGACAAACAATTAATAAATAAAAACATAGAAATACATTCACTTTATACATACAAACCAACAAAGACAGACACTTCAGACATACAAACCAACAAAGACAAACACTTCAGACATACAAACAGAAAGAAAGGCGCTTTAGACATACAAATCAAAAATGACAGACACTTGAGACATACAAACAGAGAATGACAGTCACTTTAGATATATAAATAAACAAAGACAATCGCTTCTGACATACAAACCAATAAAGACAAACACTTAAGACATACAAAACAACAAAGACACACACTTTAGACATACAAACAGAGAAAGACAGACACTTAAGACATACTAACCAACAGTGACAAACACTATATACATATACAAAGACAAATACAGACACTTAAAACATACAAAACACAAAATACAGAAACTTCAGACATACAAACCAAAAAAGAAACACACTTAATACCTACAAACCAACAAAGACAAACACTAAAGACATACAAACGAACAAAGACAGACACTTCAGACATACAAACCAGCAAAGACAAACACTTCAGACATACAAACAGAGAAAGACAAGCACATTAGACATACAAACCAACAAAGACAGACACTTCAGACATACAAAACAACAAAGAGGAAACAATTAATACATGAAAAAATATAAATAACAGAACTTAGATATACAAACCAATAAAGACAGACAATTCAGACATACAAAAAAACAAATATAAAAACTTCAGACATTCACACCAACAAAGAAAAATACTTAATATATACAAACAGATACAGACAAACGCTTAATACCTAAAAAACAAAAACATACAAACACTACAGACATCAAAACAGAGAAAGACAGGCACTTTAGACATACAAACCAACAAAGACAGACATTCAAACCAACAAAAACAAACACTTCAGATATACAAACAGAGAAAGACAGGCACTTTAGACATATAAACCAACAAAAACAGACACTTTAGACATAAAAACCAACAAAGACAGACACTTCAGACATACAAACCAAAAAAGACAATCACTTCAAACAGACAGACAGAGAAAGTCAGGCACTTTATACATACAAACCAACAAATACAGACACTTCAGAAATACAAAACAACAAAGACAAACACTTCAGACATGCAAACAGAGAAAGACAGGCACTTTAGACACACAAACCAACAAAGACAGACACATCAGACATACAAACCAACAAAGACAAACAATTCAGACATACAAACTGAGAAAGACAAACACTTAAGACATACAAACCAACAATGACAGACACTTCAGACATACAAAACAACAAAGACAAACACTTCAGACATACAAACAGAGAAAGACAGGCACTTTAGACATACAAACCAACAGAGACAGACATTTCAGACATAGAAACCAACAAAGACAAACACTTCAGACATACAAACAGAGAAAGACAGTCACTTCAGACATACAAACCAACAAAAACAGACACCTCCTATATACAAACCAACAAAGTCAAACACTTGTTGTTTTACCCCTGAGTAAAAGTATGTAGTTGTACTTTCTGTACTGTCTCGTCATTTCCGCCTTTCTCTAGTTATAAGCACACGGATCTACAAATTTTGTCTGCATATTCCCTGATACTAGTTGAGGTATGGAATGTCACTACCTCTGTTCTTAGCCTCTCGGAGATACTTGTCTCTATGAATCTTGTTTTAAATGATTCAATTAGAGTACTGATGTTCTTGGGCTCTTTTTCCATAATTGCCTCAAAATGTTTAAGGGCGCTTCCCTTTAATCTGGCTGCAACTCAATGCTCTTTGACCTTATCCTCAAACGATTCAGTTAGTTCTTCAAAAATTTTTAATTTTTCGATAAACTCATCTACATATGAAATTCCCGCGTATTCTGGTATAATTTTTGCAATTTCAAGTACTGTTGATAGGGAAGTCGTTTTTTCCTCTGGTAAAGCCATTTTATTTTAATCTACTATTTTATCTAGTCCTCTCGAACCAGTATTTACAACGGCCACCAGTTGTGGTAAGGTGTATTTATGGTATTTAAGGTGATGTACTCGTAGATGCCTTTATTCTCCCTTTATAGGGGAGATAAACTATGGCCCTAAGGTAATTAAACTTTGTTTGCGTGCCTTAGGCTATGACCAGACTAATGAGGCGTACCAACTGGGTATGTTCGAGGGACTAAAGGTAGATTGTAGTGAGGTTGGCTATAGTACAATACTTTTATTCAATTAACATATAATAATACCAGATATAAATTTTCTACTGGGACAGGCTGTCCCAACTAGACCACACGTCTCGGAAAACTACAATAACATATAATAGGATTCTTAGACACTTACAATGATCTGACAAGATTCCAAGGTAATCTAAAAACAATGGACCAGAGGTCAGTCTGGCATAAAGTTAGTATCAATGTCCCCCTTCCCATAAAATGTATCTTTTATACATTTTTATCAACCACACCTTCCTTTGCCCAACCGACGCAATAGCTAGGAAGTGGTGATTTCTCAATTTCCCGTTAAGCAGAAACTTGGCAGGATATATCCCTTATCTTAATAAAAAGTTTTATTTCTAAACTTTGTATTTGCTTTGTATAAAACTTTGTCTTAATATATTTTTACTAACTTCATAATTAACTGGATTAGAAAGCTTTACCACATTTGTATGTCTAAACTGTCTGTCTTTGTTGGTTTGTATGTCTGAAGTGGCTATCTTTGTTGGTTTGTATGTCTAAAGTGCCTGTCTTTCTCTGTTTGTATGTCTAAACTGTCTGTCTTTGTTGGTTTGTATGTCTGAAGTGTCTATCTTTGTTGGTTTGTATGTCTAAAGTGCCTATCTTTCTCTGTTTGTATGTGGGTGAAAAGGATGGGTACTTCAACTTGTAAATTGGTGTAGGAGGGACGTTAATAAAAGAACTTGTTCTGAAATAATAGAATAATGCCTTTTTGAAAAGTATTGCTTGGTATTGGGATATGCAAAAAGCCGTAAGGTAGAGTTGTGTGTGAAAGGGATGAGTACTTCAACTTGTAAAATGGGTTTAAGAGGGACATTACGTAAATGTCTGTTTCTGAAGATATAA
The DNA here is from genome assembly GCF_049724085.1 of Artemia sp. Qi Xiang Cuo. Classification (NCBI taxonomy): domain Eukaryota; kingdom Metazoa; phylum Arthropoda; class Branchiopoda; order Anostraca; family Artemiidae; genus Artemia; species Artemia sp. Qi Xiang Cuo. The sequence continues at coordinate 11,340,174 of NC_142808.1, read as the reverse complement.
TAAAGCCTTTGAAAAGTATTGCTTGGTGTTGGGATATGCAAAAAGCCGTAAGGTAGAGTTGTGGGTGAAAAGGATGAGTACTTCAACTTATGAAATGGGTTTAAGAGGGACATTACGCAAATTACTTGTTCTGAAAAGATATAATAAAGCCTTTTGAAATGTGGGGGCCCTTCTGTATCTCAATTGCACAAAAAAAGTATTAAAAAATGGGGGGTGCCGGGGGTAGGGGGGGAGGGGGACCTTTGGGGGTTGGGGTAGGGGACCTTACAATACTGTTCAAATGGAACTTGTGTATTATAACGACCAGAGAGTTTCATCCCAAATCATCTTCTAAAATGTCTGAAACTGTTTCGCCCAAATCATCTTCTAAAATGTCTCAAACCGTTTCGCCCAAATAATCCCCTAAAAGTAATTTCTGCATGTTCCTTTGTTTCGGCATCCCTGCGCTGTCACATTTGAAATTTCCAAGAAACCATTTCCCGCGTAAAATATATTCAATCTGTCTTCATCTTTAAGGTGTTCCTAGCTACACTATTAAGGTTTCGATAGAATATTAATATTTATCTCTCAGACCTAATGACCAGAGAAGCCATATTTAAAAATCACTAGCGTCTAAGTCACAAACCGTCTAAGTCACATTTTCCAAATTTTACAGGAGAGCGATTTTTCTGGTTGAAAGCGTCTCCTGAATCCAATTATGAACGAAAACTACTGAGGAAAAATGATATATACAAAAAAACATCGAGGAAATTGAAATTTGCCATTAGATTTCGCTAAAATGGAGTATATTTTGAGATAATGGACTTAATCGTTTTTTGCAAATTGAATTTTCTCAAAATCTTTCAAAAAACAAATTGCAAATTCAAGCTAAGTCAACTTCATTTATGTAAGAAATGGTAAAAAAAATAGTAAAACATGAGAATATTAGCTGATTCTTCTTCATTTTCATTTTCGAGGTAGTCCACCGCTGTATTGTCATAAAGCAAACTTTTGAAGGCATTATAGTCCTCAGGCACAAACGGCAGAAGTGACATCAAGTCTTCGTATTTCGCTTTGGAAATCGTCTTCCCATTGGGATAATTTGTCTTCATACCTGCAAATGAGATTTTCTGGGATCCTCTCTTTCTAAAATTCGTTATTCTGAACGGTACATCTTCATCTAGACAAGTTTTGAACTTGATGATGCCACATTCTTTTTCGTATCTCAACCAACGGACAGCTAACCAAGAGAATGGCTGATTTGCGGTGTCCACTGTTTTTTTGACACATCTTTTCCTGAAAAATTCGTTCTTGTAAAACATTTTGTACATTGACATCTCAGTGGCGGTCATGGTTATTTTTCCCCACGCAAGATGTATTAAGTTCGTCCAGTCAGCTGGAACTCGGATTTCAAAGTCTGTATACTTTTTGACCTTCTCAATCCTGGCGTGATCGCTGTCGCACTAGAGGTGAGTATGTCCGGGTTCGAGAAACTTTTGATCTATCAATTCAAAATCCTCCGAAGCAATTTTAGAAACGTAATACGAGAACATTCCGGTCACATACATACTTCAATTCTGAGAACCGCATGTGTCCGAGTACACGACTAGCTGTGTTATTCTTGACGGCAGTGCCTTCAGATGCTTGAACAGACAAGAGGCTACCTCAAAGGCTCCCTTGTCACCCATTCCTTCGTGCCAAAGGTAATTGTAAGACTGTCCCTCTTTCAAATTGCTTATTATGTGAATGGTAAGGTTGTAGGTCCACAGTGGCCTTTTGTAGAAAGCTATTTTAGTCTGTACAAAGAGCATAGGAAGACACTGCTGAAGATCAAAAACCCACAACTGAGTGGAATGGTCGCTCTTTACAACCTCTTTGTCTTTCTGTTTAGACTCGTACGCCGATCTATAGGCTGTCTCATGGGCCTCAAGCTGAGCTTGTAAGACTCTTTTGGAATCTTGAGGATCAGCACAATTACTCTGTTGCTTAAGCTTCTCACACGTTCCACAGGAGTCCCTGACAGGAGGGTTAAATCCAAGATTGTATTCTTGATAGAAAACTTTCTTGTACATTGCAACCGATTTTGCTGGCAAGCCCTTTTCTGCAGCAAAATCTTTGTAAAGATTGTACATCTTCTGAAGGCTAAGATTAGAAGAAAGATATTTCCTGGAAGTTTGTGAACTTCCATAGTGGGATTTATAAGCAGGAAGTGATTCAATGTGCTGCTTTATGAGCTCAATATCAGCCGGGACTGATCTGTTGAAAGCTTGGCGTCTCTCAGGAGTGCTAATAATAGAGAACTTCCCCTGTTTTCCTTGAAACGTTGCAAGCTCTGCTTTGGCTTAGAGCAAAGACATACATAAAACAGGACTTGCATATTTTAACTTTCTCCGATTCAACAGTCAAATAATATTACCAGGCATAGCGCTCCTTGTTACTATCATCTTTTCTCTTCTTGGTTCTTTTCGGTCGAGTTCTGTTCATTCAGTTCAGAAGAAATTGCTGCTGCTGTTTCTTTTCACCTATAGCCCAGTAAGGATTCAAACAGACTGGCTTTCGTTTCACTACCAAGTTTTTCAGAACAGCTCAGCCTGCAACTTCTAATTGCTTTATTCTGTTTCCTAGCAGGGTGAACAATATTTTTGGCACTCACATATTCTTCGCCTTTGTATTTTCTTTCAGTCCGTTCTCTCCGTCTCATGTTCTTCGTACTTCGGCCACGCTTTCGTCCGGAATGTGCATCTTCCGCAGTAACTTCACTGTCTTGTTCAGGCAAAGAATCTGTCACCGGATCTTCAACAACATTCCTTGACCCACGGGATGGCACATACTGTTCTTGTTGGCTTGTATTATTATAAATTTCACTAGGACTCTCTTCTGTTTGTAAAACACTAACTGACAGGATTGTCTCGCCATCATAGTCCACTTCCTCAGCTGGCTGAAGGCTTTTGTATACCTTTGGAGGATTAAGAACAAAAGCAACGGAGTCTTCTTCGTCGCTGCTACTACTGGAAGGAACAAACTCAGAAATCGTCGATTCTGCAGAAGAAAGATCCTCCTCTGGGTCACTCTCCATCAAAATTTCGTCAATTGCATTTAGATCCGAAGGTTTCGAAAGATCAAGTTTTCGCCTGGTTCTGCGACCCATTATGCCTGGAAAAAACGTAGTGTTGAAAACTAGTTTAAAGCCTTTTAAGAGAATCAAGCATCTTTCAGTTCTGTCACAACACTCTCCTAACCAAATGAGCTTAAACGTACACTTTTACATCCGTGGAATCAGTTCTCCGATCTGGCCAATGAGCCCTCAAAGGCTTAAATAAATGTAAAACTAGCTTTTTCTGCTGTTTTTGTAGAGAGAATATACTATTTTGTGGTTTTCTATTTGGGTGGATAATGTGAATTGGGGATACATTGTCCGGCAAAAGACAAAACTCATGTATTTGTAGCTGCAATTCTGGTTTTATTAATTCTAAAAACATTTGCAGCAGAGGTTATTAACTTTGAGGATTCATTTACAGGGAGAGTGACCTTCTGAGTAATTGGGTGGTGAATAGCCTGTTTAGCAAGACTATCAGGAATTTTCTTACCCTTAATCATTATGTGAGAAGGAACCCAAATAATTTTCAGTTGAAAAGCCTGGGAAGACATGATTTTTTAAGTCTTTTTCTGTAGATGAACAATAATTGGAATAACATTTCCTTGCCTCTTTTTAAGATCAGAAAGAACACTTTTAGAATCACAGAAGATAACAAAGGAACCTGATTCAGCTTCCAGCATAGCATCCAGAGCTTTCTGGACAGCAAGGCATTCCACATGGAAAATCGAGGATCCATCTGAAACTCTAATCCCAATTGATGAACCATTCCATTCAGAAAAAATACCTATGGAAGGCCTTCCATCATTGGAAACTGATCGATTAGTAAAGATCCTTTTCTAATTGCAATTTTCCGCCATTATAGCTCATGTTAGTAGATGAAGGATTTAATTTTTCATCTTAGTCTTAAGATAATCCTTACCAAGGATGTTAGTGTCTATGACATTATAAATGCTATTGGGAGGATTGGAGGTCTGAGTCTTGCCAGAAAATATTAGATTTTCAGGAACACCAATACTATCCAGTAAGAAGCTCAACTTGACAATGGCTGGACTACTATATGGCTTCCAATTTTCAGATGAGAATGATAAATTTGCAGAACACTCCTTGAAAACGGGATGGTTTTGATTTTTGTTAACTTTCATAAAGTAATTAGAGGATAATTTCATGAACCTTTCTTCTAAAGAAGGGATATTCACTTCTTGTACAGTGCTGCAGTGGGAGTACTTTTAAGAGCACCAGTGATAAGTCTCAGACTCTAATGTACTAATGATTCTATTTTAGAAAGTACTTTTTTGAAGCTGAGAAGTACACAGGAAGAAAATATTCAATCTTTCCATATATTATGGAAATGAGTAGTTTTCGATGCCCATCTCGGCTGGCACCCCACTTTTGCCCTGCAACAGCACGTATAAAATTCAGCCGTTTTTCAAGTGCATTAATCAGATAAGAAATATGAACATTCCAATTTAACTTATTATCGAGCCAAACTCCAAGGAACTTCACATTCCTGTCAAAGTGAATGAACTGATTATACAGAGTCAAACTGGTTGAGAGACAATCTTGCCTATGGTCACTTTTCCTATAGAAACCTGTGCCAGTAGATTTTGGGATAGAAAAATCAGACTTTTTGGATTAAGCCATATTGACAGTTTATCAATAGCTCCCTGAAGCTTGGGTTTGCAAATTTCAGGACAAGTGCCCTCGGTCCAAATGGCTAAGCCATCTGCGTACAAGACAAATTTTACTGAGAGTATATTATCAAAAAATACAAGCCCCTCAGGCAAGTAGCCCTTGGGGGGATTTTCCTGCAATCCTTGTGAACTTGGGACAGGGTAATCCTTATCACAGGAAAATGTTAACATTAGATCATCAGCCAAATCTAGCTTCCTTATCACCAGAATCTTATTGGACACATATTGATTCTTGACCTTCAAACAGTTAACACCATTGATTGACCCTACCAATATTGAGTCCTCTTGGAACTCTTTAGTCTACTTTCTTAAAAGCATAATTGCTTTCTTGATTATCCCCAGAGTGGGATTAAGGGAACCAGGGTGACTATTGCTTGTTAACTAGATTCTTATGATTTTTACTCATAATAATGACATTGGTCTGAGATAACAGAAGATGTAGCTGAACATCCTTAGTCAGGAGGGTCGGACATTCCTAATGGCTAGCCAAGCACTATAGGAAACACCAAAACGAAAGCAATTCAACACTACCAGACTCAAGATGAAAAGAAGAGAAGGAAAAATGGCGTAAATACCTTAATATTAACCTTTAAACTAATAAACACAAGAAAATCAAAATTTAGCAAAATGCTTTATTAGTTTAATCTTGTCACCTTTTTCTCCTTCCAGAAATTCCATTTGGTTTGTAAACACTGATAATGGTGATGAATCAAAACAGTACAAGTCAAATCTTGCGGCCACAGACAAAAAGCAAAAACATGCCAAATCCAGTTACCGCCGGATCCAAGGACTTGGCTGGTTTTTGTGATTTACAAATTGCTGTAAAGGGACTTAGACTGAAAATTCAAATTTTAACTGTGACCTTATTTGAAGACGCAGATCGATTCTGATCACACCAAATGACTTGTCGTGAAATTTTACATAAAGTGGAGACCATAACTCAATTTCGTAAAAAATGTGACTTAGACGGTTTTTGCATAACGCTAGTGAAATAGAATATTAATTCATCTCCCAGACTTAAAGATCAGAGAAGCCATATTGTTTCTTAATTCCCCTTTCGTGGATCAATAATTCCCCGCCGATTATGTAATCAATTTCTCAGTAATCTAGTTACCCACGATTATGCAAATCCATTTCTCAGAAATTCTATCCCTTCGTGGATCAATAATCCTTGAATAAATTATAACCTGTCAGCGCTAGACTTGATTATAGATGGCAGCAGTGGTGCCCGTCACGAGTTCTTGATAGATCCCTACTTAGGAAAGGGGACATTTACCTTCTTACTTTAGTAATTGATAGCAATTACGACCGTTCATAAAGTTAAAATGCTGATAACACAAACTTTTATTAAGTTAACTTTTTGCTTATTACGGTAGATTAGCAGAGAGGCTTGTTACTTCTGGACCAATTTCATCGCTTCTTTCATATAAGCAAGCGAAAAGGAACTACTCACCTGTAACTAACGAAACCCTAGCGTTGCTACTTGAGAGCACCAAACGTTCAGTGTTCATTGACAGATTCTGGGACCTGATTTCCGAACAATGAAGACCGGTAGTATGCTGACGAGCCTTTGAAAAAATGACTGGTCTTCATTGGTCCAGATTCCGGAATCTGTCAATGCAGACTGGACTAATTGCAAACTGTAGTAAGAAGGTCAGAACACGTTCTAAAAGGAGTTACAGCATTGTGTACACTTTTTTCACAGGTTTTGGAAATTCGTGGTGGCAACACCACCATATATATTCTCTCGCAGTGGTGATTGCATCGGACCAATAATAATATTCCTTCTAACTCTCGTTTGTTAGTTTAAACATAACAAAAAAGCCTCATTTGACTGAGTGTTCTCCATGTTATTGCTTCAGTCTCGTCACTTCAACATTATTTGATTTATCCGTTTTGTCACCCGAACTCTGACCTATCTTCTTCTTTTAAAGAATACGCTGTCGCTGTTGTCAGATATACCTATCTTCCGTCTGAATCTTTTTTACATCTCACTTGTACTATAAGATTATTTGATATAGAACAAGCTGAGTTTTTGCTTTTGGGAGGGCAATGGTTGGCTGTGAGGAATGCATAGTATGGGAGTCGAAAGGAAATTTTCCTTTAAAATTAAGATTGTGCTAGCCAGTATTACTCTCTGCTACTTCGATTGTTGTGGTTTTTATGCAAAGCCAGTTTGAGCCAGGGCGAAAATTGGTTTCACCACTTGCCAATTTGCAAGAATTAACTGCGTAACCGGGCTTCGTCACTGGGCAAAGCACAAGAACTGCCCTCTAATTAACCTCTAATAAAGAACTTTTGTATAGCTTTCTTCAACACTAAAAAAAGCAAACACATAAATTTCTGACAAATTTATTTTGGAATGCCTTACAAAGCATATAGACAACAGAAACACTTAACCGATGCTTAGATACTGAAAAATGAATTTCGCAAACCAATTATAGTCTGACACCTAGAACAATAGTCTCATAAAGGGCGATGAGGGACCATATCAGGGCCCCATGGGCCATATCTCTGAAGGCCATGTCAGAGAGACCGGGGAGGATCTCAGAGTTTAATCCATATTTAAACAATGCTGTGCGAACTAAACGACAAACTACACTATGAATTATCTACCACGTTTTTCTTTCTAAGAAGACGAAGAAGATATATAGGCAGAAGTAAAAAGTTCTTACAGCAGCCATATTGTCACTAATAGTTTTCAACAACGGGGGAAAGTATACGCCAAAAATCCACTATGAACAATGCACTTTTGTCAAAGTCGAGCTACATTTGATTTTCTTAAGTCAAGACTATGCAATTATTGAGAAAGAGGCGGTTTTACAGCAGGGGGGGGGGATGGGCACTTGACCCGCCGGAAAAACTTTAGGGGCGCAAAATTTCAAATAAACAATCCAACATTTATAATTATTGTAATTTTTACTTTATTAAAACAAAACTAGAATGTGCAGTTGGCAGTATGTATAAGCATTGTGAATCTTTTTCGTTTTTCCCATATAAAGTAAGAAAAGTACAGACTTATATAAATGAAAATTTGTGTTAATAAATGAAACGCTTGTTCAAACTTGGCCTGAAAATTTTCAGAGACAGGGGGGGCTAATCAAGATTTTGGCCCGGATACAACAGAGGCCCGAACCGCCACAGGAAAGACTCCAGTTTCAAGTGAGTAACTAACAGCCAGTTAAATTATCTACAGTAACGTCAACGATATGGCTAGTATAGGGACAGCTTGAGATATACTATATATTATCTGTAATGACAAAGTCTTAAGAAAGTACAAGGTCCTGTATAAAAAGAAGCGATTCTGAGAAAATAAGAAGACTGATATTATTCATGATTAATATTCTAAAGACGATTTAGATACTAACGCACAAAACAGCCTGTCGTTCATTTGACATGTCAAACTGTTTTTACTTAACAGTCAGCATAGTGAGTGACACTAAAATACGGTTAGTTCGATGGAACTTTATAAGTATTGATTCAAGTGGGGCAAATTTTTCAGTTTAACACAGACAGTCATAGCTATCACATAAAATAAATAACTTTTTAAAAAAGGAAGAAAGAAGAATATTCTGTTTCAAAGCGGTACACCACTGATCCTTTTTGGTCGGGTTTAATTAAGTCGGTTATTTAAATAGTCGGGTCTAAGTAAAGGATGTAATTGATTTTAGTTCAATCTTGAGATATCACATTCAAATCCTATATTTATTTGAATGAGAAGTTTATGAATATACTGTACTACCAATCTAATGGTATTGTTTAAACAACAGAACATACATTGAAGGTTCCAAATATAGGGAAAAGGAAATATTTTACTTTTAATTTTTATTACCATCTAAAAAAAAATTTTTACCCAACTAAATTTTTTTTATTATGAACTAAAACTGTCTCTCTTTCCATTAAAGTGTACTACTTGTAATGATAAACAATGCTATTTACAATACTACATTCTACTACAAATAATGAATAAACTAGAATTTATTAATTTAAAACTTCCTCCTCAAAATATTCAAACAGCCATATCTGTCCTATTCTTTTCTAGCATCATCTCTGTTTTAAAGGCAGGGGTAAGTTTAAAGTATATCAGTACTTGATTTGACCTTAAATTAGTCTACCGCTTTGACCCAAATACAAATTTCCGAACATAAATAGCCAAAATACGTGCATGGACAGAAGAAGGAAAGAAGAAGTCGTAAACAAAGAGACCAAGCACCTAGTCTAATTTTTCAAACCCTTCCCCTATTCCAATAAAAGATTAAAGGTGTCTTGGAAGCGAGATTTACAGTAAAAAAAGAATTCTCAGAGAAATATTGCTTTCAACAAAATTATTTTTTTCTTGGCCCAATTCCGCAAATTCAACAGCATCACATGTAAAACCGGCCAGGATTGGCCTATTTAATGGAAGGGGGTGATGGTGGATAATTAGTATTTCTATAGTTAAGTAGTTAGACGGTTAATCAGAATAAAAACAAATTGTTGGACTTAATGGTTTCACGAAACATTGCATATAATAATCTAGAATTTTTAAAATGAGAATAATAAGGCCAAATGACTATAATAGTCTTTGAGGTCAATCTGGAAGGAGGACCTCCGCCTCCCCTATTTAGACTTATAAGCCCTTCAAAAACGTCTCTTACGTGGAGAAAACCTTTATTTTGGTCTAATAGGCATTGAATTACTCAACTGAAATCAAAGTAGGCCCAAATACGCGTTATTCCCAATGTTAGGAATCCAGATTTAAATAAATAAAAAGGGTTGGTTAGTTTGCAGTCAGCAAAATATATCACGAACAATCCTATGCGTATAGGCTATGCCGAAGCCTATAATAAGTATCTCGAGTTTTATATCCTTCAGATTTTTATTCTATTTAAGAAGGTTAGTCGAGTCATTTATTAAAAAAAAGTTTTATCTCCCTCAAAAGCGATTAAAACATGAAGGAATGATGATCGTTGACACTCACAGAATAACGCTTTTTAACACGGATGACAGACAGGTCACTTACATGGCGAAAGATCTGTTTTTATCTTAAATTTTCAATTTATATGAGCCACTAATATGAAAAATTAGAAACAAAAGTAAACAAAAATTTGAGGAGGAGGGGTAGGGTTTGAATCATAATCGATTATATTCTTCTTTAAACTTCTTTTTACTCTTCTTCTCCAAGATCATGGCGGACCTTGCTAAAGTCAAAATCTTCCCCAGTTCCACGACGGAATATATCCAATACATCCAAGCAAGTAGTCTCAAAATGGGTTGTGGCATCATAAGACTGTGAAATGAATAACTGAGACTCGGTTCCATCTTCTTTCGGCTTGTAGTAGTCACTCACTGTTACAATCCTTAAATTGAAAACGAAATCAAAATTGAAATTTAAAATTGAAAACTGAAAATAAAATTGAAATGATCCTTAAAACAAAATATGAATTTTAACAAATAGCAATAAATAGTAATTGAATAAGTTGTTGAACTAATGGGATTCACCAAACATGTGATAGTTATTTTTCATTCTTGAGTTATTCATTTCTATTGCATACGATCTTTTATGTTGAGTCTAATGCATGGCTGAGCAAGTTTGAATTTCTTACAGAACCATATCAAGATTCCTGGAAAATCAATCATAACAGACAGTTTAATGTTTCTTTGATATTTTTAATTTTCCATCTAAAATACTGTCAGTTATTATGTTTGTAGTTCATTGTTCATTTGAAAAATACTTATTAAGATTTAAATTAAATTCTGGTCTATGGATTTCTAATTTTGTCTCGAATCTCTAACTGTTTTATAGCTCTCAGTAATTCTATTTTCAAAATAAAAAATAGCAAATAAAAAAAAAATTGAAGTTATTTTTTTATTCTTGGGTTATTCATTTCTATTGCACACCATTTTTTTTTTTTAGTCTAATACATGGCTGAATGTGTTTGGATTTCTCACTTCATAGCAGATTTCATAGCAGTTTCTTTGATTTCTTAGCAGTTTAAGAAAAACCAAACGGGACTGCCATGTGGAAACATTAGCTCTAGTAACTGAAAATCTATTTGTCAGAAACAAGTTTATACCCCAGATCACTTAGCTAACTTCAAAAACGATCAGTATATCCTTATTCCTAGTATCTAATTTTGGTTTAAATATACAAGTGTTTCTTAGTGCTATGAAGGTCAAGCTAAACTCACTGTTCCAAAGAACGGTTGTTGATGGAAGTCAAAAGCCCCAAAAGTTTTTTTTTAAGGTTTTACTGTCGGATAAAATTTATATATTGCAACCTGTTACTTTTCGAGTTATACCAACACCTGACTTTATATGTAACGAGATTTGCCAAATTTTTATTATATTTTCAATATAAGGTTTATCACAGTCGCGTTGTTTGTCGGAAACCTGAAATATAACTTTCAGGCAATGACTACGCAAAGCTTAAATTGATGAAAACTGAAGTTGTTATAGGCAGAAAAAAAATCAATTTTTTTCAAAACACGAAACCGAATTCAAATCGAAAAAAAATGTATTTCAAAACCATGCGAAACTTTCAAAGATAAAAAAAAATTTTCATTTCAATATTCCTATTTAATACTTTTAAATACACAATTTACTGTAAATATGCAAGTGTTTCACCCGTGCTATGAAGGCCTAAGCAAAACTTAATGCTTAGAAAAATGGTTAATGGATGAATCCAAAAGCCCCAAAAGTTTTTTGCAGGTTTTGCTGTCCGGTATAATTTAAGCATTGGTTTTTCAAGTCACGTCGCATGGCGTAAACCAAATGGAAAATTCTCAGAAAAACTATGCGAAGCTAAATATGAAATTTGAATACACCACTATGCTGTATGTCAGACAACTAAATGTAATTTCAAAAACCCATATTAAACCGTCAAAGATTAAGCTAGGCAGAAAGTGAATGCGTCACTTGATTTCTTTATGCTTTTTCCAAATATAGTAATTGATTGTGGAGAAAATTCCATTTCGAGCCCTTAATGAGTCCTAAAAGGTAAGTTATTACCTTGTCCATAACTTTAGACTGTGATGTAAAGTGAAGAAATTAGTTTATAACTCATAATTCAGTTATTAAATACATCAATTTGAGGAAATATAAAAATCCTCATTTTAGTATTCCTATATATTATCTTAATTGTCAT
>NC_142808.1:11138384-11139804 GCF_049724085.1 Artemia sp. Qi Xiang Cuo | reverse complement strand
TTGAGGAGAACGCCCAAGACAAAGTAAAGCTACTTCAAAAGGACGAAGAAGGAAAATTGCATCCTGTAATGAACGATAAAAATGACAAAAGATCTAAAACCAAAGAAAATGAAAATTCCAGGCAAATTCTAGTACCTCCCATTCCATGTAACAATGAGGTTCAGTCAAAAAGTGCCATAGTATTTTCCGAAATGGAAGAACGCCAAAAGTGTAAGGATGTAAAATTAGAAGGTGGTGACCCAATAGAGGATAAAATACCGCTTTACTACTTTGAGGAGAACGCCCAAGACAAAGTAAAGCTACTTCAAAAGGACAAAGAAGGAAAATTGCATCCTGTAAAGAACGATAAAAATGACAAAAGATCTAAAACCAAAGAGAATGAAAATTCCAGACAAATTCTAGTGCCTCCCCTTCCATGTAACGATGAGGTTCAGTCAAAAAGTGCCATGTTTTTTTACGAAATGGAAGAACGCCAAAAGTGTAAGGATGTAAAATTAGAAGGTGGTGACCCAATAGAGGATAAAATACCGCTCCATGATATAGAGGAGAACGCCCAAGACAAAGTAAAGCTACTTCAAAAGGACAAAGAAGGAAAATTGCATCCTGTAATGAACGATAAAAATGACGAAAGATCTAAAACCAAAGGAAATGAAAAGTCCAGGCATATTCTAGTACCTCCCTTTCCATGTGACAAAGAGTTTCAGTCAAAAAGTTCCTTTGTTATTTCCGAAATGGAAGAACACCAAAAGTGAAACGATGTAAAATTAGAAGGTGCTGACCCAATAGAGGACAAAATACCGCTCCAAGACATTGAGGAGAACGCCCAAGACAAAGTAAAGCTACTTCAAAATGACGAAGAAGGAAAATTGCATCCTGTAAAGAACGATAAAAATGAAAATGGCATTGAAAATAGGAAAAAGAGTTGGGGGTATGTTTGTGCGTGGTTGGGAGGGGGGGCGGTGGTGGGCGTGGCAGCTGCGTTGGCTTATGTAAGATGGAGGTAGTGTTGGCTTGGAATTATCAGTATGAAAAACATGGACGGATTCCGTTTTGTCCGTTACATTACACACACACACACACACACACACACGCGCGCGCGCGCGCGCGCGGCGGCGGCGGCGGCGGCGGCGGCGGCGGCGGCGGCGGCGGCGGCGGCGGCGGCACGCACGCACGCAGCAGCAGCAGCAGCAGCAGCAGCAGCGCGCGCGCGCGCGCGCGCGCGCAGCAGCAGCTGGCGCGGATGCGTGGCGTGGCAGCAGCGGCGGCAGCAGGTGGCGGCGGCGGCAGCAGCAGCAGCAGCAGCAGCAGCAGCAGTGCGCGTGCGTGCGCGTGCGCGTGCGCGTGCGCGCGTGCGTGTGCGTGCGCGTGCGTGCGCGTGCGCGTGCGCGTGCGCGTGCGCGTGCGTGCGCGCGCGCGCGTG
>NC_142808.1:10993384-11133384 GCF_049724085.1 Artemia sp. Qi Xiang Cuo | reverse complement strand
ATAATCATAAGATAATTTGTTGCTACAACCTTAAACGCAATTTTTCTATTTCAATTTTTACATAGATTCGATATATCCTTAAATTAATAATTTTTTGGCCTAATTTATGAAAAGTAATTGCGTTATACATGTAAAGGAGATTATCCGTGAGCTAGCTAGCACGGCTGGTTTAGCTTTTCATATGATATTCAAAAACTAGTGAGAAGTTTTTCTTGTTAGTAGCTTTTAGCGCCAAATTAAAATTATTACACTCATGGCTTTAAGACAACAAATTCTATTACTTTTTTATTTTGTAATGCGGTAACTTCATGAAATGAATGGCATTTTTGAAGACCTGGAAAAACCATAATTGTGATCCCATATGCCAGTTTATTGAGACAAGTTGATTAGGGCAGTAGAAGCCTTCTCAATTTTCAAATAACTCTCTCTCTCCGTTGATATTAGCGGTAATTTTGCTCCCTCTTATGAACCGCCTTCGCTTTCCGTTGGATATTTGCATCTAGCGCTTTTTTACGCTGAGACACGACTTATCATTCTATTCCTGGATAAGACTACCAATAAGCAATACATACACAAACATACACAACATACACACAATACATACACAAACAAATCTTTGGTTTCCAATTTCATCTGTGGAGTTTCAAAATCAGGCCTGCTGTTGATTGTTCCATTATCACCCTAGATAGCTTTCACAATTCTTTCAAGTCTTTCTTGAACTCTCCTCAGATCTCCCTCTGGGTTCAATACATAATACGCCTTTTGGGGATTGCAACCAACAGCTGTTCTATTCAGTTTCAGGGCTTTTATTCGTTCAGCTTTATGTCGATCTAGCAACATTTTCAAAATGCTGAAAGATGGTACACGAGTTACTGACTGGTTCTTCAGACATTCAAGAGACTCCCAGGGCGAGCCTTGCATGACCTGAAAAGATACAATTATTATATTATAAATATATCAAAATAGAGAGGTTTGTTCATTGAGCGTTATATTTATAGCAATCCCGTTCAAGTATGAGCATATACAGGGACAACCTTCAAGAGAATTATACAGGCTTTCAAGAGGTGGACTATGGAGGAAGGAGCTTTTGCTTTCTGTTCTATTTTATATATTTCTCGAATTATATGATTCTTCGTTATCCATAACTTTATGTAAGTCATTTTCTTTTCAAATATTGCCAAACTTATACACCTGCCCCCCTTCCCAAAAAAAAAACAGCAAACAAACGTAAATGTCCGACACAAAGTTTTTAGCCCCCGGGCAATTGATACAAACAAGTCCAAATTGTGGACTGAATCGATACAAAACCTGCTAAGTTAAGCAAATCGTGGCAAACACAGACAAATCCTTGACTCGTTAAGGAAACAAGCCAATTCTGGACTAAGTGCAACAATGAGGTAAAACCGATGGCCAAATTATTTTATGGTAAATTGTCCGGATACGGGGCAATATGCCTAATATTAACAAACTAACAAATTAACAGATTGCTTAAGAAATTACAAATTTAAATATAAAATGTTTATGTAGGTATCGAATTTCTATCTATTTGTATAAACAGAATAAAAAAAAAAGTTTTTATAAAGCATATCATTTTCAAACAGTAAAATTAAACTAAAAGCCACAAATACAGTTTGTAAAATACTTTCCCTTTCCTTGAATCTTCTTAACAACGTATTTTGTTGTTGTTGAAGCTTTGACAAATAAAACTACACTGTTATATCATGTCACAAAGCTTATGCTTTTTTAGAAAGGTCTGAGTTGGTTTCAAAAAACTAAACGGATTGCTTAAGAAATTACAAATTTAATTATAAAATGTTAATTTAAGCATCGAATTTCTATCTATTTGCATAAACAGAATAAAAAAACAGGTTTTTATAAAGCATATCCTTTTCAAACAGAAAATTTAAACTGAAAGCCACAAATACTATTTTTTATAAAATACTTTCCCTTTCCTGGAATCTTCATTACGACTTTCTTTTGTTGAAGCATAAGATTATGATTAATCTTTTAATATTATGATGTCATAATCATAGGTTCCAGCCAGTTGTTTCTTATTATTACAATTAAGAAAAAACCATAGGCTTTTTCCAGTTTGTAATAAACTAAGTTACAATAATCTGTGTTGCAGCAGTAACTGGCAACCTAGTAAGAGATGTTCACGCACCATACTAAAAGTAACCCAGGACTGATAAATAAAATGATTTTCATTTTATTTATCAGTCCTGTTTGAACTTCGTTGAAGTAAGGATACTGGGGCTGTTTTAAAGGGTTTTTTTAAAAGCGTTTTTTAAAAGCATTTTTAGTTTTAAACTTCGTATTTTAATGTAAGTTTGTTTTTTTATGTATATTTTTTCTTTAATGTTGTGCTGAAGACGGCCCTTGGACATAGGGCCGAAATATTCACCGATTTAAATTGCACTGTCTTGAAAAAATTTCCCTATTGTTTTTAAGATGTGTTTGTTTGATATGGAAAGGCAGTGTGGTCTTCGTCAATATTCATATGATGGAGTTTTTATAGCCAATGCAGGACATGCTTCCACGGCAGCCGAATATATCATGACTCTGCAAGCTTGAAATAGGCACCAAATAGTTTTAGGCACCAGTGTTTTCCAAGGCTGGTCGGATGAATCACTGAACGGCGGAACAGACTCTCACAAAAACATTGACATGCTGCTGTTTTTTAATAGCCAATAGTTTATTTTTTTCTTTTCCTGAGCCCAAGTATTTCCAAACCTAAGTTTTTACTATATTAATTTATATAATCGAACAGTATTTTTATTGATTGATTTTAAATTATTTGAATTTTGAAAAAAAAGTTATACAAAATACCCTTTATTTAAAATTTGCGTTACTGAACTTCATCAAATCCATGAGATAGCAAAAAACTGATCCGAAAGATTGATATCAATATATTGAATACCGAAAGTAAAAATATCAATATATCGATTAATCAAAATATCGCCCAACACTACTCCAATCAAAAAAAGGGAGGCGTGAACCATTTGACTGGACTACGACCAATCACCTTGACCCCAGTTTTGTAGAAAATTTGAAAAGGGCTCAGTCGATTGAAAATTGGAGTGGCTAGCGCCCTTTTTAATAGTCAAAAGCCATTGGAGGGCAACTAGCATCCCCCCCACGCCCTCCATTCCCCCAAACATATCCAATCAAAATTTTGAGATAGCCATTTTGTTCAGCGTAGTTGATTTAAAAATAGAAATTATATTTTGAGTAGGTAACTTCCCCACAGCCCACAGGGCAAGGGTTTTAAGTTATGCCCTGGGGGCACATAAGAACGATGTTGGCACATTAGATTATTTATTTATTTTTTTTTTGATAAGGGCACTTTATATCAAAGAAGTTGTTGTAGAAACTTCGAAAAGGGCTCATTCAAATGGAGTTTGGAGTGGCCTGTGCCCTTTTTCATAGTCGAAATTAATCGTAAGGCAACTAACACCCCTTCCACGCCCATCATTTTCCGAAACACATCCAATAAAAATTTTTAGATAATCATTTTGTTCAGCGTCATTAATGTCCACATAAAAGTTATATTTTTGAGGAGGACCCTACCCCACAGCCCTTAGGGAAAGAGTTTTATGTTATGCTCTTGGGTCATATAAGGTTTTTATAGAAAGTATTATAATAGAAACTTCAAAAAAAAGGCTCAATTGATTGAAAATTCAAAGGGCTAATGCTCATTTTAATATTCGAAAGTGATTGGTGAGCATCTAACCCCCCTCTCACCCCCATTTGTTCCCTAAACACATCCTATCAAAACTTGGAGACAGCCATTTTATTCAACGTAGTTGAAAGTTTTGGGACTAAGGTCCTTGGGGATGTTAATCCCTCCCCCCCCCCCTCAAAGTATAAGGGGCCGTGGTGTAAGTTATTCCCTAGGGACATATAAGGTTTTTTATATAAAGTTTTGTAGTAGAAACTTCCAAAAGGGATAATTTGACTAGAAATAGAAATGGCTAGTACCCGTTTAAATACTCGAAAATGATTGGTAGGCAGCTAAGACTCCTTCCACGCCCACATTAGTCTGAAACACATCCAACCGAAATTTTTAAAGAGCCTTTTTGTACTATACTGTCCGATTTAAATTCGATTGCATAAATGGATATAATAAAATCCCGGGTTTAGAATTTCTTGGGCTCAGGACAAGAGAGAAATATACTATTGCCTATTCAAAAACAGCAGCATGTTAATTTGTTTCTAGTGAGTCGGTTCCGCTGTTCAGTGATTCATCCGAACAGCCTTGGAAAACACTCTTTCAGAAAAGACATTGGTAACGGGCACAGATATGAATTTCATTGCAACGTACAGGTGGTTTTGGGACTCTATAGCACGAGACTTCCACCACTTGAGTGGACAAGTTTCTCCTGAAACTATTTGGTCCCTATTTAAAGCTTGCAGAGTCATGATATATTCGGCTGCTGTGGAAGCATGTCCTGCAATGGCTATGAAAACTCCATCGTGTGAACAATACAAACTGGCTTTATTCTGATGTGACTGCATCTCCGGGACTGCGATGGTACTTGTATCTTCTTATTGATATTTAGCAGGTAACACGGCCAAATGTTTCTCGTTTGCTCTTTTGCTCTAAAATTGTAGAAGATCGCGCCAGGTGAAATATACATTTTCTTGAAATGCTGGTCAAGATATTTGGCATTTGCGATGGTAGTGAATTGACCAAGTCTTATAAACCTACAATGCATTTTATTCAGCAAAGCCTTTCGAAGCTCATCAGTCACATCTGAGGATCCACCAAAATCTATCGTGCGTGATCATAGACGATCACGCCCCATAGTAAAAACTAAAGTAACCCGTAAACAAATAAAAAAATACGTCGTGCTGCTTCTCGTTATGATAAAAATAAATTAAATTACTTAAAATAGAGCAAACCTCTGCAATATTTTTTGAGAACGTGAAAGAAATAGGTGGTCTCTCGTGCAAGAACCTTGATTTTCTTCTGGATGAACCGCCTGAACAGACAGCCAATGAGCTTAATAAATACCTAGCTAGCATTGTACAAACGTTTTCTCCTCTCTCCAAAAAACCAGCTAATCCCCGAAGCTTCGAAAGATAAAATCCTGGAAATTTCAGCGAAGCATATAATAGAAAAATACAAAAATGAAAAAAATAGCATTTGTCTCATTGGTAACCCAATTGATCTAATAGATCCCTGAAAACACCGGGTAACACCCAAAAAACTGCCCGGGTTTCTCAACTGTTTTAGACTAATTTCGATGTTCTGACTCTGAATATTTCATTAATTTTTCTCTATCAGGTCAACTTTTTTAGACTCAACCCAAGGCCTAACTGAAGAGCTCTACCTATGCTAATATCAGGGTTTTGAGTTCAGTCATAGTTTTCTTGAAAAATATATCGAATCACAACACTAGTTTATTTCTCTACAGTAGCTGCATACCTGTATGCGTGACTGCAAGATTACCCATTTAACCCTTAGCCAATCAAATTGATTCTAAATTTCATTAACTGGCAATAACCTACATTTTTTCATTACTTTCACTTGATTGATCCTTCACTTCCACGCAATGGTCATGCAGTAATAATGCTGACACTTTCTGCTACATCTGCGGTGATTACACGCTGTCAAGTGACAGGAGTAATTTAACTTATTTTTATCATTACGAGAAGCAACACGACGTATCTCTTTTTTTTGTTTACGGGTTACGAGTTAGTTTTTACTATGGGGCGTGGTCGTCTATGATCACGCACGATAGATTTTGGTGGATCCTCAGATGTGACTGATGAGCTTCAAAAGGCTTTGCTGAATAAAATGCATTGTAGGTTTATAGGCCTTGGTCAAGTCACTACCATCGCAAATGCCAAATATCTTGACCAGCGTTTCAAGAAAATGTATATTTCACCTGGCGATCTTCTACAATTTTAGAACAAAATTGCAAACGAGAAATATTTGGCCGTGTTGGCTGCTAAATATCGATAACAAGATACAATTACAATCACAGTTCCTGAAATGCAGTCATATCCGCATCAAGCCAGTTGGTAGTGTTCTCACAATGGAGTTCTTTTAGCCATTGTAAGATATGCTTCAAAAGCAGCTGAAAATATCATGACTCTTCAAGCTTTATTTAGGGACCAAATAGTTTCAAGAGAAAATTGTCCACTCAAGTGGTGGAAGTCTCGTGCTATGGAGTCCCAAAACCAGCTGGACGTTGCAGTGAAATTCATATCTGTGCACGCTACCAATGTCCCCTCTGAAAGAGTGTTTTCCAAGGCTGTTCGGATGAATCACTGAACAGCGGAACCGACTAACTGGAAAAACATTAACATGCTGATGTTTTTGAATAGCCAATAGGTTATTTCTCTCTTTTCCTAAGCCCAAGTAATTCGAAACCTGGGACTCCAAGGACTAGAATGGTTCAAAGTCCTGACTTTGGAAATCCTTGATTTTTAAGACTTTGAAGCCTGCTCAACCTAAAAGAGCCAGGGGTTTAAAACCCCCTGGGTAAAGTATCTTTGTCAGTATAGATGTGTCCACTACATTTCAAACGGAATTGGTAGCACCTTGTTTGAACATCGAAATTCAATGTTGAGGCACAAAGTTGGCTTCTGGCCATTCCAATTTCATTCCTCTTCTTGCTGCAAACTTTTAGTTGAAGGTTCACGTATTTTATCTATTTTGAACTGTAATAGCGCAAAGATTTTTAATCTGAGTGATTATAGAACCAAAGTGGACCAGTGTCCCTCCAACACCCCCATCCCCACTCCAATTCTATGTAGAATGGTAGGCATCTTGCCCCGCATCCGATAGAACCAAAGTGAACCAGCATCTGTCCGACATCCCCATCCCACTCCAATTCTATGTAGAATATATATCTGCTATTATTGCTACAAAGCAGGACGGCAAGCCTATTTCTAACAAACTTTCAACTAACACCCTCCTATTTACCGAATCAAAAGCACTTTTCAAGTCTAAAAAGGCTACGAGTAGCTGACCATTGTTTCCTCTAGCATATTACCTTCTCAGTACATCCAAAGTAAAAATATGGTCAACAGTGCTGAATGTCGATCTGAATCCCGCTTGCATCGGGCTAAGTAGTTCCTCCTTATTTTACCATTTTCTTAGCCCAAATTCCAGAACCTTACGAAACAATCTACGTAGCACTTTTTCCATAAAGATAGATCTAAAGTTTTCGTGTAACTTCCTATTACCTTTCTTAAAAAGAGGCACTGCTACAGTAATGTTCCATGAGCGAGGCCAACAAGCTTTCTCTACTAAAAACGAGAAAATTGCGGCCAACATGGGTATTAAAGTTGTCCTTTCTAACCTCAGGGCCATTGAAGATATACCATCTGTTCCTGGACACGAATTATCAATCATCTTTTTCAACTGATCCCCAATTTCTTGTTGAGATACAGGCCTAATTAAATCGTAATCATTCTGTCTTAAATGATATGTTACCGTCCCTAGACCTAACTCTTTTTCTCTGAACCATTCGACTCATTCACCCTGACTGATTCTGACTCCCTATTTTCAAAATAATCTGGCCACATCTCAACTGCTGGGACATGTCTTATTCTCGGGCCCTGGATCGAGCATTTAACTGCCGACCAAAACTCTCTAGGATTATTCATACCATAAGCTTTCTTAATTTCCTCATTAATTTTCATCTGTCTCTCTCTCTTTTTAACTCTTATAACCCTATTATAATTTGACCTTAATTTCCTATATTCAGCTTAGCCATCGCAAATTCGTTTCCCGATCTAATGGGTTTAAGTGATTCACTTTACCAGGGAAGTGACAGAAAAATTGGAAGTGATAGATCATTCGTTCGATAGTGATGATCATTTGTTTGAAATTTGATAGGCAAGATTCTAAACCCAAGGAGACTTTTCCATGAAATGCTAGACAGGTGAACTTGACAATTCAAAGGCTAGAATGGTTCAAAGTCCTGACTATGGAAATCCTTGATTTTTGCGAGAGAGAGGGTTAGTTGCCCTCCAATCACTTCTAACTATTAAAAAGAACACTAGCTCTTTAATTTTTCCAATCGAATGAGCCCTTTTTGTAGTTTTTACAACCACGCTTTCTATAAAAACCTTATATGTTCCAGGTCATAACATACAGTCCTTGCCCTGAGGGCTGTGAGGGGATTGTAATCTTCAAAGACATAGTTACCAGACCTTTCAACTACGTTGAACAAAATGGTTATCTCAAAATTTTGATTGGATGTGTTTGGGGAAATGGTGGGCGTGAGAGGGGGGCTACTTGCCCTCCAATCACTTTCGACTATTAAAAAGGACATTAGCCGTTTCAATTTCCAACCGACCGAATCCCTTTTGCATTTTACAACAACGCTTTCTATAAAAAAAAACTTATATGCCCACTGGGCCAAAACTTACAACCCCTGCCCTGAAAGCTCTGGGGGAAGTGTCATCCTCAAAATCCTAATTTCCGGACTTTTTAAGTATGTCGAAAAAAATAGCTGTTTTAAAATTTTGATTGGATGTGTTTGGGGAAATTGTGTGTGTGAGAAGGTTGCTAGTTATCCTCAAATCACTTTCGACTATTTAAAAGGGCACAAACCCTTCTAATTTCCAATCGAATGAAATGGCACAAGCCGGTCCAATTTCTAATCGAATGATCCCTTTTTGAAGGTTCTAAGACAAATTCTTTAATACAAAGTGCCATGGTCTAAAGAAAAAACAATAATACATTGCGCCAACGTCCTTCGTTACTTAGGCAGCGCGATTGCGCTGCCTATGATTTACAAGGTTTTAAGTATTTGTCTGGAACCTCTTCTGAGATTCCGAGACCATTTTTTGATCTTTTCTGGTCAATTGTTCCTTCACATTTTGCATTTTCAATTTGTTCGGAAAACAGAAACTTTGGTACTTTTGTATTGACGCTGGTAAACCTGTGCTTGTTTAGCGCTTTCGGGTGCTTTATAAGACGATGTAGAGCAATCGCTCGACTTTATACTGATCTCCATTTGGTTCCCCATATTTCAAACTATATTTTCCTTTCTTCTAAAGTTTCTCAAAATGTTCCATCAGTTTTGCGCTTTTTGCACTCTTTTGAGCACGCAAATACGCACTTGGACAGACTAAGTCAAGCTACTTCTTGTAATAGTCAAACTTCTAGTACTCTGAATTATTTTTTCTAGTTTTTGTAATCCATTGTGTAGGCGCTTCCATTATGCGCTTTACTTTCTTTTTTTAGCGCTCTTTTGCGTGCTTCACTCCATAACAGAATTTGCACATTACTTACAAAAAAAAAAATGGATATGAATTGTCAGTTAAATATATATATACTGATATTTAGTAATGAAAATGTGAATATTATTTGATTTATTAAAGTTATAATTGTAAAAACATTTATATTTTTTCAGTAAAGTGCAAATTATATTCTGGCCTTGGGAAGGCATAGGGGGTTTCGAGCCCGACTCATGTTATTTTCTTCTCGTTTCGAGTTTAACTTGGTTATTTATAGTGATTTCTGTTCGTTTTGGGTTTCATTTATTTATCGATGCTGATTTGCGGTAGTTTCACGCTTGGTAGACTATTTTTACTTTTGATTTTACTTTTGCTCATTTTTAATTTAATGGAGTTCTTTACTTTTCTTTGAAAAACTTGTTTTGTGGAAAATAGTTTTTATCGAAAGCGTTGTTGTAGAAACTTCAAAATGGCTCATTCAATGGAAAATTGAAAGGGCTAGTGACTTTTTCAATAATTGAAAGTGATTGGAGAGCAACTATCGCCCCTCTCGCGCCCACCGTTTCCCCACACCCATCCAATCAAAATTTTGAGATAGCAATTTTATTCAAATTAGCTGAAAGGTGGAAATTAAGTCTTTGAGGATGACACTACCCCCCCCCCTTCGGTACTCAGGGCAAGGGTTGTAAGTTATGCATTGGGGACAGATAAGGTTTTCATAGAAAGCGTTGTCGTAAAAACTTCAAAATGGGCTCATTCGATTGGAAATTGTAATGGCTAGTGCCCTTTTTAGTAGTCGAAAGTGATTGGAAGGCAAAATACGCCCCTTCCACGTACATGTTTTCCCCCAACACATCCAATCAAAATTTTGAGATAGCTATTTTGTTCAAAGCAGTTGGAAGGTCTGAATATTATATCTTTGAGGAAGATAATCCCCCTACAGCCCTATGGGTAAGGGTTGTATGTTATGTCGTGGGGGCATATAAGGATTTTACTAAAAGCTTAGTAGTTCATTCGATTTGAAAATAGAAGTGTTTGTGCCCTTCTTAATAGTCGAAAGTGATTGGAGGATAACTAACAGCTCTCACACCAACCATTTCACCTAAACACAGACAATCAAAATTTTGAGATAGCTATTTTGTTCAAAGCAGTTGAAAGGTCTGGAAATTCTGTCTTTGAGGATGACAATCCCCCTAGAGACCTAAGGGTAAGGGTTGTAAAATATGCCCTGGGGGCATATAAAGATTTTATTCAAAGCTTCGTCGTAGAAACTTGTAAAAGGACTCATTAGATTGGAAATTTAAAGGCGTTTTTCTAAAACGCTTTGTTGAACTTTGGTTACAACGGAGTTACTTGGAGTTTAAACTCAGCTCTAACAACCCACGGCAGGATTTAGAATTTGGATTCTACCGATGGGATTATTCAAAAACGTCCCTAGAGTAATCCAAAGAAGAAGACATTTTATTTTGGAGAGTTACATAGCCAACTTTAACATTTTAATAGTGAAACTTTCGATTCCGCCAAGTTAAAATGACTGTCAAGAAAAGAATGCTTTTTTGAAGCTGCTTTTTGGTATGTTTACTGATTGAAAGCCAACCCTATCTCTAAATTTTAGTTCTGATTGCGTGTCTATATTTAATCGAAAACGAAAAGACTTTGGAAGATTTCTATGAAACCTACAATTCTTTAAAAATTCTTGCTGTCTAATTAAGTTAGCATTTTTTTGGAAAATCAAAATAATTAAGAACAGACTTGGTCACATGCTCCCCGTAGGCTTGTTGTAAATAATTTCTGAGACCACACTGGCTAATCATGACAAAACGAAAAAAATATTTAAAATGGGAAAAACTAAGATTATACAAGCCAGTGGAAAATGTGGACTAAAATGCAAGCATCGAGTATCAAGATATTGCTATTTCAACAGTATATTGAATAATATTCCTCTACTGATTAATTTGAGTGATTCCGATTTTTGTCACGTGACTCATTAGTGTGTCTTCAAGCATTTGAAAAATCTATATATACATATTTTTTTTTATTATTCAAGGCTATTTTTAAAAATAGAAGGGCTTTTATTTAAGAAAAAATGAATTAAAATCAACTTGGTCAAAGGGATGAAAGACTTGAGAACCATGAAATACCAGAAATCAATGTAATTTTCTTCAATATTGATTTATTAAGAATTAAAGCTGCCAGTGTCATTGACAAACAGTGTTTTCATAAGAACTACAAAAATTCCAAAGAATCAGAAATTAAATAATTTCATCTATGAAATTCAGAGTTTCTGGGTTTAAGAATAACTTCGCTACATGTACAACTTCAATAAATCATGGTGGTTTGGCGTCATATATAAAAATAAAAAAAACGTCATTGTACTATACACAGTATCACAGCCATTTTGCTTTTAAACGTCATAACAGCTAAAAATCATGACGTAAATTTCATTAGTAAACAAAGGATCTCTTAGCCATTGGTCATTAATCATTAAACTATGAATGTGGAAACTTTTTTGAAAGGCAGTAACATCAGCCAGTGCATCATCGAAAGTCATACAACAGTATCAAACCGTATAGAAACCCAGTGCGGTGTTTCGGAACAGAGAGAGATGCCAATAACAAAAGAAGAGTGGATAAAATTTGGCATCGTGATCTCGCGTCTAGTAATTATGTGTACCTGGTTTGCTCTGGTTAATTTGTATGATTGGATTAAAAAACAAACAACAAAAAAAACCAGGAGCAGCCAGGAAATTCTGATCAGGAACCAAATCAGGAGCATTATGAAATGGAAGAATTAAACGGAAGACCCACCGTCATAAACATGGGAGGCTCAGATGAAGATAGTTATAGTGGTCTTACATTTGACGCAAAGTAATACCTCTTTTTGACCATCTTTTTTCACCAAGAGTAGCATGATGTCATGCTTCTCTTGCAGCTACAATTATTTTCGGGAACAATCAGAGACAATTGATACAGAGCTTTAGAAATATTTAAAAAGCTTCTAAAGTAGAATTTTGGAAAATTTTGAGTTTGGGGGGAAGTGGGATTTCAAGAACATCTTCCCATAACATAATTTGTCCTCTAAAGTTGACTCTGATGTTTGTAACGCTCTATGTCTTAGCCCTTTAGAAATAATTAAAAAAGCTTCTGAAGTAAAATTTTGAGTTTGGGGGGAAGAGGGATTTCAAAAAGATCTTCCCATGACATAAATGGTCCTCTAAAGTCGATTCTGATATTTGTAGCAATCTATGTCTTAGCGATTTACAAATATTTAAAAAAGCTTCTAAAGTGGAATTTTGGAAAAATTTGAGTTTTGGGCAAAGGGGGATTTGACATTCAATTTGGATTGAATATCTATAGAAGGAAATGGGCGTGGGAGGGGGCTAGTTTTCCTCCAATCCTTTTGGTCACTTATAAAGGGCACTAGACCTTTTAATTTCCTTTTAAATGAGCTCTCTCCTGGTCTTCCATGATCATCGGTTCGTTACGATCATTCCTGGAAAAAAAAACAACAAATATACAAATAAACACGCATCCGTGATCTTTCTTCTGCCAAAAATGTAAATTCCAGATTTTTGTAGATAGGAGCTTGAAACCTGTGTAGTAGGGTTAACTAATATGCTGAATATGATAGTCGGATTTTCATTAATTTCACTTTTTTGGGGGGGGGGGATGGAGGGAGGGGTTCCCACTTTTTGAAAATGAGACAAATTTTCTTGGGCTCCGAGCTTTTGATGGGTAACATTAAACTTAATAAACGTTATATATTTGGAATCAGCATAAAAAACGAAATCCTTAAATGTGTGTATTGATATCAAGATTTCGTTTGTTAAGATTTCGGTTACTTTTGGGCCGAGTCGCTCCTTATTTACAGTTCGTTATCACCAGTTGTTTGATTTATTTTTTCACTGTCTTAACTAAAGTTCATATTCATTATTTATAATTTAATTTTTATTATATAAATGGCCTAGTAAATTTTGATAATGTTAGTTATACAGTCTCTGATAAACTATGCCTGGTATTGAGCTTTCGGTCTCTTTTTCTGTGCAGATAATAATCTAGTTTCAGATTCAGACCAGACTGAGCCCCAGCAATTCATTCAGTTAATGGAGTTGGAATATGTTGGATCTTGGGTGCATCTTCTACTGGGGTCTCTTCCAAAAGACAATCTACCAAACAACTTTGACGAAGCTATTGAGGACCTAGTTAAGCTAGGAATAAGTCCCGACCATACCAAGGCTATCGTTGCTTCTCTACCTTATATGTCGTTGGAAGACTTGTGCACAGTTCACCAAGCGCATTGGCTCAGGTGGAAAACCTCATGATTTGGCTCAAAAAATGTCAGAAGATCAAAAAGCGGTCGAAAGAGCCAGAAGAGATATTGTGATTCTTATCTTAGACAAGGTAAAGATTTTCATGTTAAGCATGCGTGTTTAAATTCTCAACTTCCTAATAGTGATACTTTGGCTGCAACATAGAGACTTTAAGTTCAAGAAAATATCTCATCAGATAGTGAACAAAATTTGTGTTAAACTTCATGGAAAGAAACATCACTTAGGAGAAGATTTGATCCCTTAAAGTATTGCTAAATCACAAGGGACTGCATTATGACTATACGCAGTGGGGTAGCTGGATACTTTAAAGGTGCCCATGGATCTTAGCTTGTCTCCCTGCCACACGCCCCCACCCCCGCCCCTGGATAATATTGGAATTTATTTCCTCAAGAAGAAGCTTTTGAGATCTTGAAAAATGTTTGATCTAGGAATATTAAATGAAACTTCCGGGAATGAACTCACATCCTGAAATATCAATTTAGGAAGTGTTTTAATGTTCCTACCTCTGCTCCTTCCACAGCATATTTTTAAGCTAAGGAAATTGTATAAAGACATGTTTACGCATACCTGTTTTAATCTGGGAAAAAATGATTTTTTTTTATTTATTTTGGGTTTGGTCTGATTTTCTTTTACTCCTGGTCATGGACATGATATATTTTGATTCAATACATAGTAATCATGTAGGTAATGGATTCATGTGATTGGTATGTTTGGCGAAAATCCTTGTTGTTTGAAATAAAGGTGAACATTGTATTTCTATATGTAAAAAAAAACTTGTTTTTCAACTGAAAGTAAGGAGTAAAATTAAAACTTAAAACGAACAGAAATTATTCCGTATATGAGAGGGACAGCCATATTAGAAAATGTAGGTGCAAAATATGTTTTTGGAAGCATCAGCCTCCTCCCTGCATAACCACCCTTTTTCAAAATTGTACCTCATTACAGAGATTTTAATCAAAGATAATCTGAATCAACTTTGTTAAATAAAGCTTTAATATAAATGTCTATATTAACCGTTTACTTTGTATAAATGGTGACTATATGTGATTCTTGAGGAACGAATGCACCACCGCATGCCTTTACGGCCTATGAAATTGGGAAGCTTAGTATAAAGTTTTTCAGTAATGTTAGATTGACTGGTTATTTTAGAATTTTCATTAGATAACAACTTGGCTTTCTTTTGGTCAAAATTTTAGGTCGGTGCTATAATATGCGAGAACGCCACTTTGTTATGGCGTAATCTTTTTGGTTAATAAAAGAAGCACCAGAATCTCTGATTTCTAATGGAAAGAGCCGTCTCCCGATTTCTAGGACTAATGGCTTCATGCGGTCGCTTTTGGGGAAAGACACAAAATCAAAACCAGATAAACACAAATCCCTGATCTGGCTTCTCGAAAAAATTCAAAATTCCACGTTTGCGCAGATGGGGCTGTAAAACTGTACAGTGGGTTCTTTGATATTTAAATACATTGTATACATATGTTTAAATAGAATGGAATATTGTATATATGTATATGTAAGATAAGATAAGATTTATTGCAGAGCCTTTGGGCCATCTTTGGCCACAACACATAATACAGTCTACAAACAAAGCTCAGGAACAAAATAAAACTTTAGATAATAATTAAAAAAGAACAACAAAACGACAAAAAAGAAACACACCAAGGTTCAACATTTTAACTAATAAATAATAATCATAGTAAAATTCCAATCCTAAAAACCGTAACAAGCTATCCCCTCAAAAATGATTCCCTATGTTTAATCCATAAACGAGGAAAACTTACACAACTGTTGAATAGCACATGCCTTTCTCTCAGCCATCCACTCAATAGACAAGCATTAACTCTCAAACACTCATCCAAAACAATCATTCCGCAACTCAGCTGTTCATACTCGGACACAAAATGAAATAAGTTCTCATTCACACATCCACACATTGGGCAAAAATAAGGACCAGCCGCCAGCCTAAACTTTCCCAAAAATTTCCTTCTCTCACCTAAATCCAAACTATCCCCTCTTACCAACACCAAATTCTTGAAATGCTCTTTACTCAGCCCAAATTTAAAACAAACCTCCTCCCCCCAACAGTCTTTGCCTTGGGAGTAAAGCCTCAAAGACATGATTGGTCCTTATGAGCTTGTCACTCTTGGATTTCTTGGTAATTTAGGGTTCGCTGGACTTCCTTCCATACTGACACGGTTTCACCCATAGGGCCTTTTCCTTTTCATTTCAAATCTCCGAAAGGCCACGAAGGTCCAGTATTTTCTTGACCTGATTTGGCCATGAGTCATGTCTACCGTCCTTCAAGCTCTCGAAATAAGCTGACTTACGAAGTCGAACTTTTGGGCAGCCTAATTATCTTGTCCCAGAATTTTACCATTCTAACCAATCTAACACTCCTTAAAGTCAAAAACCCAAATATCCTCTCAGTACCACTGAACTAAATGAATCCTTCAAGCCTAAGATTCTTTTAAAATATCTTAGCTGAACTACTTCTAGCTTAGCTGCTTTAGAGAAACCCCAAACCTCAGAGCCTCAATGTAGACTAGAAGCCACTTTTGTCTGGAAAACTCTTTTCTGGATCCTAAATGCCTAGACATCCCTCTTCATGCACTAAACTTAACACCCAAAGTAACGAATTCCTCCAAATTTATAATGAACCTCTGAATCAACATCTCCTTTACTTCTAAATACTAATACTACTGACTTCTTAGCGTTCAACCCAAAATTTTTCTTTTCTAAATAAAATTTTTATTATATGTAATTGCTTCTGGAGGTTATCTCTACTATCTGCCAATAGAGCTATGTCATCCGCGAATAACATGCATGATAGCCAAAATCAATCCAAAGATACATAAGGGGTTACTTTTCATAAAACTATCTAAATCATTAACAAACAAGGATGTAAAGTACATCCTGGTTTCACACCCACATGAGACGTAACCAACCTAGAAAATTTCCCATAACCTCACAACAAATTTCACCCTCCGATACAAAGCTGCTATTATGGCTTCAAAAAAAGACGGCAAGCCTATTTCTAACAAACTTTCAATTAACAACCTCCTATTTACCGAATCAATGGCACTTTCCAGGTCTAAAAAGGCTACAAATAGCTGACCATTTTTTCCTCTAGCATATTTCCTTCTCAGTACATCCAAAGTCAAAATATGGTCAACAGTGCTGAATGTCAATCTGAGTTCCACTTCTATTGGGCTAAGTAGTTCCTCCTTATTTTACAAATCTCTTAGCCTAAATTCCAGAACCTTACAAAACAATTTACGTACTACATTTCCTATAAAGAAAGACTTAAGGTTTTCGTGTAACTTCCTATTACCTTTCTTAAAAAGAGGCACTGCTACAGTAATGTCCTATGAGCGAGGCCAACAAGCTTTCTCTACTACATACAAGAAAATTGCGGCCAACATGGGTATTAAAGTTGTCCTTTCTAACCTCAGGGCCTTTGAAGATATACCATCTGTTCCTGGACACGAATTATCATTCATCTTTTTCAACTGATCCCCCATTTCTTGTTGATATACAGGTTAATTAAATCGTAATCATTCTGTCTTTAAGGATATGTTATCGTCCCTAGACCTAAATCTCTATCCTCTGAACCATTCGACTCATTCGCCCTGACATATTCTGACTCCCTATTTTCAAAATAATCTGGCCACATCTTAACTGCTGGGACATCTCTTATTCTCGGGCCCTGGATCGAGCATTTAACTACCGACCAAAACTCTCTAGGATTATTCACACTATAAGCTCTCTTAAATTCCTCATTAATTTTCATCTGCCTATCTCTCTTTTTAACTCTTTTAACCCTATTATAATTTGACCTTAATTTTCTATATTCAGCTAGCCTGCGCAAATTCGTTTCCCGATCCAATGGGTCTATTGCTTTAAGTAGCCTGAAAACCCCCATTACCTCTTCCCTTTTCTGCCTACATTCCTCATCGAAAAACCCTCATCTTTTCTATAGATAGGAAATGAGCAATCAGCCCCCCCCCCAAGAAATTTCCTGACGAGGCTCGTGACGCTCCGCTTGGCCTTTTCTAAATCTTTGGCGGTCGACATGTAAATTTATTATTTAACGCTGTGTAGAAAAAGATTTTCCCTGAATTTAGGGACACTATTACCCCTCACACCAAGCACCAGTAAGAAAGACGTAGGTAAAAAATTTTCAAAAAAATCAAGAGGGATTGGATATCAGATTAGGGATTAGGGTTTTTGATGTTCCATAAAAATGGAACGAAGGCCACTTCCCTGGTGACACAGTCTTTTTGGTAACTTAGGAAGATCACTGGAATTTTCAATTTCCGTTCAAATTTGCTCTCCAATTTTCTAGGACCATTGGTTTGATACGACTCCTTCCTGTAAATAAAAAAAAAAAAAAAAAAAAAAAAACAAATTAAATAACTTTCACCAATGATCTTTCTTCTGGGACAAAATGCATTCTACTTTTTTTTATGTTGGACTTTCAAACCTCTACAGCAGGATTCTGTGATATAATGAATCTAACATTGGATATTTCATTGACGTTACTTGCCTCTTTGGGTGGGGGAGGGGGTTCCTTTATTCTATGAAAATCAGGCAAGTTTTTCAGACTTGTAACTTTTGATGGACAACATTAAGATAATCAATTTTATAGATTTGGGTTCAAAATTAAAGGATTATTCTTTTGATGTATTAAATTTTATTACAATTCCTTTTTTTCAGAATTTCGGTTACTGCTGCTCAGAGTCGCTCCTTACTAATAGTGCGTAACCATGAACTGTTGGAGAAATTTAGTTGTTTTTTTTTCTCTTTGATAAGTTTTTTCTTACCATATTTAGATACATTCCACTATCCCCGAAGATACGGTTGAACTCAGTCATCAGAAGAAGTGGTATACTATTCATATTATAAGAATTTTATAGTATAAACACCCCAGAGTATGGAATTTGCATTTACTTTATAAAAACGTTTTAAAAGATAAGTAGAGAGTCAAATTAAAGAAAAACTGGAGAATAGAGTACATATAAAGTCTTATAATTAGTCCAGCTCAAAGCTAGCAGAAATTAGCTAGTCAAAAGAAATTTGAATGAATGTCAACAACAAATTTAAAGATGCCAGATATAACGATGACAAGTAAAGGAATCCTAAAACAACCGTAAGATAAAATGACTGACCAAATTAGACTTAAAACTCACAAAACAGATGATAGATGATAGAAACTCACTAAAGATGATAGAAGGGATGCCGAAGCCATGAGAACTATTTTCATTTGCACTTGGACCTGAAAAATTGGTGAATGATTTTCCTAGGATTGGCAGTTGATTGATTAATCAGTGATTCACATTAACAGGGAAGTGACAGAAAAATTGGAAGTGATAGATCATTTGTTCGATAGTGATGATCATTCGTTTGAAATTTGATAGGCAAGATTCTAAACCCAAGGAGACTTTTCCATGAAATGCTAGACAGGTGAACTTGACAATCCAAAGGCTAGAATGGTTCAAAGTCCTGACTTTGGAAATTCTTGATTTTTCAGACTTTGAAGCCTGCTCAACCGAAAAGAGCCAGGGGTTTAAAACCCCCCGGGGAAAGTATCTTTGTCAGTATAGATGTGTCCACCACATTTCAAACGGAATTGGTAGCACCTTGTTTGAACATGGAAATTCAATGTTGAGGCACAAAGTTGGCTTATGGCCATTCGAATGTCCTTCCTCTTCTTGCTGCCAACTTTTAGTAGAAGGTTGGCGTATTTTATCTATTTTGAACTGTAATAACGCAAGGATTTTTAATCTGAGTGATTATAGAACCAAAGTGGACCAGTGTCCCTCCAACACCCCCATCCCCACTCCAATTCTATGTAGAATGGTAGGCATATTGCCCCGCATCCGATAGAGCCAAAATGGACCAGCATATCTCCAACATCCCCATCCCCCCTCCAATTCTATGTAGAATGGTAGGTATATTACCCCGCATACGATAGAACCAAAGTGAACCAGCAGCTTTCCAACATCCCTGTCCCCGCTCCAATTCTATGTAGAATACATATCTGCTATTATTGCTACAAAGCAAGACGACAAGCCTATTTCTAACAAACTTTCAATTAACAACCTCCTATCCACCGAATCAAAAGCACTTTTCCGGTCTAAAACGGTTACGAATAGCTGACCATTTTTTCCTCTAGCATATTTCCTTCTCAGTACATCCAAAGTCAAAATATGGTCAACAGTGCTGAATGTCAATCTGAGTTCCACTTCTATTGGGCTAAGTAGTTCCTCCTTATTTTACAAATCTCTTAGCCTAAATTCCAGAACCTTACAAAACAATTTACGTACTATATTTCCTATAAAGATAGACCTAAAGTTTTCGTGTAACTTCCTATTACCTTTCTTAAAAAGAGGCACTGCTACAGTAATGTCCCATGAGTGAGGCCAACAAGCTTTCTCTACTACAAACAAGAAAATTGCGGCCAACATGGGTATTTAAGTTGTCCTTTCTAACCTCAGGGCTTTTGAAGATATACCATCTGTTCCTGGACACGAATTATCATTCATCTTTTTCAACTGATCCCCCATTTCTTGTTGAGATACAGGCCTAATTAAATTGTAATCATTCTGTTTTAAAGGATATGTTACCGTCCCTAGACCTAACTTTCTATCCTCTTAACCATTCAACTCATTTGCCCTGACATATTCTGACTCTCTATTTTCAAAATAATCTGTCCACATCTCAACTGCTGGGACATCTCTTATTCCTGGGCCCTGGATCGAGCATTTAACTACCGAGCAAAACTTTCTAGGGTTATTCACGCTATAAGCTCTCTTAATTTCCCCATTAATTTTTATCATTAACTTAATTCCTATATGCCTGTTAGAATTACATAGATTCATTTTACTAAAACGCACAAATACATGAGAGTCTAAGGCAATGTTGAAATAAAACCTTTTCTAAAGTTAAGAATGGTATTTTGACTTCTAATCATTAAGGCCTTGTATTTCGCAATTACTTATACATTTACTTATTCAGCTATGGTCTTTTATACTTTTCATACAGTAAAATCAAATTGAAAGCTACAAACAGTATTATTAATGAAATACATTTCCTTTCCTGGAATCTTCATAACGACTTTCTTTTGTTGTTGTTGAAGCTTTGACAAATAAAACTACACTGTTATATCATGTCACGAAACTAAAGCTTTTTTAGAAAGGTCTGAGTTGGTTTCAACAAACTAAACAGATTGCTTAAGAAATTACAAATTTAGATATAAAATTTTTATTTAGGCATCAAATTTCTATCTATTTGCATAAAACGAATAAAAAGTAACAAGTTTTGATAAAGCATATACTTTTCAAACAGCAAAATTAAACAAAAAGCCACAAATTCTATTTTTTATAAGATACTTTCCCTTCCATGGACTCTTCATTACGACTTTCTTTTGTTGAAGCTTTGACAAATGAAATTACACAGTAATATCAAGTCACGAAACTAAAGCTTTTTTAAAAAGGTTTGAGTTGGCTTCAAACAACTAAACATATTTATTAATAAATTACAAATTTAAATATAAAATGTTTATTTAGGCATCAAATTTATATCTATTGGCATAAACAGAATAAAAAAAAAACTTTTGATAAATCATATCCTTATCAAACAGTAAAATTAAATAGAAAGCCACAAATACTGTAGTTTATAAAATACTTTCCTTTTCCTGGAATCTTCATTACGACATATTTTGTTGTTGATGAAACTTTGACAAATAAAACTACACTGTTACATCATGTCGCAAAGCTAAAGCTTTTTTAGAAAGGTTTGAGTTGGTTTCAACAAACTAAACGGATTGCTCAAGAAATTACAAATTTGATTATAAAATGTTTATTTAGTCATCAAATTTCTATCTATTTGCATAAACAGAATAAAAAAACAGGTTTTGATAAAGCATATACTTTTCAAACAGAAAATTTAAATTCAAAGCCAGAAATACTGTTTTTATTAAATACATTCCCTTACCCGGAATCTCCATTGCATCTTTCTTTTGTTAAAGTATAAAATTATGATTAAACTTTTAATATTATGATGCCATAATCATAGGTTGTAGCCAGTTCGTTTCTTACGATTAAAATTAAGAAAAAGCCATTGGTTTTTTCCAGTTTGTAATACACTAAGCTACAATAATTCGGGTTGCAGCGGTAACCGGCAACCTAGTAAGAGACAATCACGCCCCATTGTAAAAAGTAACCCATGACTGATAAATAAAATGATTTTCATTTTATTTATCAGTCCTGTTTGAACTTCGTAGAATTAAGGATACTGGGGCTTTTTTAAAGATTTTTTTAAAAGCGTTTTTTAAAAGCATTTATAGTTTTAAACTTCGTATTTTAATGTAAGTTTATTTTTTATATATATTTTTTCTTTGATGTTGTGCTGAAGACGGCCCTTGGACATAGGGCCGAAATATTCACCGATTTAAATTGCACTGTCTTGGAAAAAATTTCCCTATTGTTTTTAAGTTGTGTTTGTTTGATATGGAAAGGCAGTGTGGTCTTCGTCAATATTCACATGATGGAGTTTTTATAGCCAATGCAGGACATGCTTCCACAGCAGCCGAGTATATCATGACTCTGCAAGCTTGAAATAGGCACCAAATAGTTTCAACAGAAACTTGTCCACTCAAGTGGTGGGAGTATCGTTCTATGGAGTCCCAAAACCACCTGTTCGTTGCACTGAAATTATGTCTGTGCCCGCAACCAGTGTCCCTTCTGAAAGAGTGTTTTCCAAGGCTGGTCGGATAAATCACTCAACGGCGGAACAGACTCTTAGAAAAACATTGACATGCTGCTGCTTTTTAATAGCCAATAGTTTATTCCTTTCTTTCCTGAGCCCAAGTAATTCCAAACCTAAGTTTTTACTATATTCATTTATATAATCGAACAGTATTTTTATTGATTGATTTTAAATTATTTGAATTTTGAAAAAAAAAGTTATGCAAAATACCCTTTATTTACGATTTGCGTTACTGAACTTTGCCAAATCCATGAGATAGGAAAAAACTGATCCGAAAGATCGATATCAATATATTGATTAACGAAAGTAAAAATATCAATATATCGATTAATCAAAATATAGCCCAACACTACTCCAATCCAAAAAAAAGGGAGGCGTGAACCATTTTACTGGACTACGACCAATCACCTTGACCCCAGTTTTTTTTTTAATGTACAAGGGTTTATTAGCTAATTGGTTTAAGACAGAGATTCTTGATTTTATTGACTTACAACAATTGGGAAGCCTGAAGGAGACATCTACTTCATACAACCTTGTTAGTCTTCCTGACACCATTCTTTAAACCCTTGAAAACTCTGAGACTTGGTTGAATCTTTTATTAACTGATCTCTAGAAAGCGTTCGACATAATTGCCCAGAATATCATAGGCAGTGCAATAATACTGCCTGAGTAAAGAAGATTGTTTGCACAATATATTATTTTCTTTCTTCCTCACCGGGCGCTCCGTATCGAAGGACTTGTCGTAGAAAATTTAAAAAAGGCTCAGTGTAGTGAAAATTGGAGTGTCTATCGTCTTCTGTAGTATTAAAAAGCCATTGGAGGGCACCTAGCCCCCCTCCCCACGCCTACCATTCCCCTAAATATATCCAATCAAAATGTTGAGATAGCCTTTTTGTTCTGCGTAGTTGATTTCAAGATAGAAATTATATTTTTGAGTAGCTAAATTCCCCACAACCCACAGGGCAAGGGTTTTAAGTTATGCCCTGGGGGCACATAAGAACGATGTTGGCACATTAGATTATTTATTATTTTTCTCTTTAGACCAGGGCACTTTATATCAAAGAAGTTGTCGTAGAAACTTCGTAAAGGGCTCATTCAAATGGAATTTGGAGTGGCCTGTGCCCTTTTTAATAGTCGAAAGTAATCGGAAGGCATTTAACACCCCTTCCACAACCATCATTTCCCGAAACACATCCAATAAAAATTTTGAGATAACCATTTTGTTCAGCGTCGTTAATTTCCATAGAAGTTATGTTTTTGAGGAGGACCCTACCCCACAGCCCTTAGGGAAAGAGTTGTCTGTTATGCCCTTGGGGTATATAAGGTTTTTATAGAAAGCGTTATTGTAGAAACTTCAAAAAAGGCTCAATCGATTGAAAATTCACAGGGCTAATGCCCTTTTTAATATTCGAAAGTGATTGGTGAGCATCTAACCCCACTCTCACGCCCACCTTTTTCCTAAACACATCCTATCAAAATTTGTAGATAGCCATTTTATTCAATGTAGTTGAAAGTTCCGGGAATAAGGTCTTTGAGGATGACAACCCCTCCCCCGGCCCCTACAGGTCGGAGGGCAAGGGTTGTAAGTTATTACCTAGGGGCATATAAGATTTTTATAGAAAGAGTTGTCGTAGAAACTTCCAAAAGGGATCATTTGACTAAAAATTGAAATGGCTAGTACCCGTTTAAATACTTTGAAGTGATTGATAGGCAACTAACACCCCTTCCACACCCACATTTGCCCGAAACACATCCAACCAAAATTTGAGATAACCTTTTTGTGCTATACTGTTCGATTACTGTTCGATTACATAAATGAATATAATAAAAACCCAGGTTTGGAATTACTTGGGCTCAGGAAAAGAGAGAAATAAACTATTGGCTATTCAAAAACAGCAGCATGTCAATGTTTTTCCTGAGAGTCGGTTCCGCTGTTCTGTGATTCATCCGAACAGCCTTGGAAAACAGTCTTTCAGAAGAGACACTAGTAACGGGCACAGATATGAATTTCATTGCAACGTACAGGTGGTTTTCGGACTCCATAGCACGAGACTTCCACCACTTGACCGGATAAGTTTCACTTGAAACTATTTGGTCCATATTTAAAGCTTGCAGAGTCATGATATATTCAGCTGCTGTGGAAGCATGTACTGCAATAGCTATAAAAACTCCATTGTGTGAACACTACAAACTGGCTTTATTCTGATGTGACTGCATTGCAGGGACTGCGATGGTACTTGTATCTTCTTATTGATATTTAGCAGGTAACACGGCCAAATATTTCTCGTTTGCAATTTTACTCTAAAATTGTAGAAGATTGCCAGGTGAAATATACATTTTCTTGAAACACTGGTCAAGATATTTGGCAATTGCGATGGTAGTGACTTGACCAAGGCTTATAAACCTAAAATGCATTTTATTGCAGGCTAAAATGCAGGCTATGTAACTCTCCAAAATAAAATGTCTTCTTCTTTGGATGGCTCTTGGGACATTTTTGTATAATCTCATCGACAGAATCTAAATTCTAAATCCTGCCTTGGCTTGTTAGGGCTCATTTTAAAATCCAAGTAGCTCCGTAGTAAGCAAAGTTCGAAAATGCGTATCACAACACCTTTGAATTTCCAATCTAATGAGTCCTTTTACAAGTTTCTACGACGAAGCTTTGAATAAGATCATTATATGCCCCCAAGGAATAACTTACAACCATTACTCTTAGGACTATAGGGGATTGAAGGATTGTCATCCTCAAAGGCAGAATTCCCAGACCTTTCAACTGCTTTGAACAAAATAGCTATCTCAAAATTTTGATTGAATGTGTTTAGGGAAATGGTGGGCGTGAGAGAGGTGTTAGTTATCCTCCAATCTCTTTCTACTATTAAAAAGGGCTGAATCCCTTCTAATATTAAATCCAATGAACTCCAAAGCTTTTAATAAAAATCTTATATGCCCCCAGGGCATATCTTACAACCCTTACCCATAGGGCTGTAGGGGGATTATGATCCTCAAAGATATAATTTTCAGACCTTTCAACTGCTCTGAACAAATTAGCTATCTCAAATTTTTTATTGGGTGCGTTTGGGGATAACTTGTGCGTGGAAGGGGCATATTTCGCCTTCCAATCACTTTCGAATATTAAAAAGGGCACTAGCCGTTACAATTTCCCCTCGAACGAGCCCATTTTGAAGTTTTTACGACAACGCTTTCTATGAAACCTTATATGCCCCCAATGCATAACTTACAACCCTTGCCCTGAGGGCCGGGGGTGGTGTCATCCTCAAAGACCTAATTTCCACCTTTCAGCTAAGTTGAATAAGATTGCTATCACAAAATTTTTGAGTGGATGTGAGTGAGGAAATGGTGGGCGCGAGAGGGGCGTTAGTTGCTCTCCAATTACTTTCAGTTATTGAAAAGGGCACAAGCCCTTTCAATTTTCCATCAAATGAGCCATTTTGAAGTGTCTACGACGACGCTTTCAATAAAAACCCTTTTCCACAAAATAAGGTTTTCAAAGAAAAGTAAAGAATTCCATTAAACCAATGATGAGCAAAAGTAAAATCAAATAGTGTACCAAGCGTGAAACTACCGCAAATCAGCATCGATAAATAAATGAAACCCAAAACGAACAGAAATTAATATAAATAACCAAGTCAAACTCAAAACGAGCAGAAATTAACATGAGTAGGGCTCAAAACCCCGTATGCCTTCCCATGGTCAGAATATAATTTGCACTTCACTGAAAAAATATAAATGTTTTTACTTTTATAACTTTAATAAATCAAATAATATTCACATTTTCATTACTAAATATCAGTATATGTATATTTAACTGACAATTCATTTCCATTTTTTTTTTT
The DNA here is from genome assembly GCF_049724085.1 of Artemia sp. Qi Xiang Cuo. Lineage (NCBI taxonomy): Eukaryota > Metazoa > Arthropoda > Branchiopoda > Anostraca > Artemiidae > Artemia > Artemia sp. Qi Xiang Cuo. The sequence continues at coordinate 11,107,224 of NC_142808.1, read as the reverse complement.
GTAAGTAATGTGCAAATTCTGTTATGGAGTGAAGCACGCAAAAGAGCGCCAAAAAAAGAAAGTAAAGCTTGAAGCGCCTTGGAAGCGCCTACTCAATGGATTACAAAAACTTGAAAAAATAATTCAGAGTACTAGAAGTTTGACTATTACAAGAAGTAGCTCGACTTTGTCTGTACAAGCGCGTCTTTGCGTGCTCAAAAGGGAGCAAAAAGTGAAAAACTGATGGAACATTTTAAGAAACTTTGGAAAAAGTGAAGATATAGTATGAAATTTGGGGAGCCAAATGGAGATCAGTATAAGGTAGAGCGATTGCTCTACAACGTCTGATAAAGCACCCGACAGCGCTAAACAAGAGCAGGTTTACCAGAGTCAATACAAAAGTACCAAAATTTCTGTTTTCCAAACAAATTTAAAATGCAAAATGTTAGGGAACAATTATCTAGCAAAGATCGAAAAATGGTCTTGAAATCTCAGAAGAGGTTCTAGACAAACATTTAAAACATTGTAAATCTTATACAGTGTAATTACGCAGCCTAAGTAAAGAACGACGTTGGCGCAATGTACTATTTTTTCTTTAGACCATGGCACTTCGTATCGAAGGATTTGTCGTAGAAACTTCAAAAAGAGATCATTCGATTGGAAATTGGACCAGCTGGTGTCATTTTTATTAGTCGAAAGTGATTGGAAGGTAACTAACACCCCTTCAATGCCCAAAATTTCCTAAAACACAGCCAATTAAAATTTTGAGATAGACATTTTGTTCAGCGTAGTTGATTTCCAGATAGAAAATGTATTTTGACAAGGATACTCCTCCAAAACCCTCAGGGCAAGGGTTCTAAGTTATACCCTGGGGGTTTTTGAGATTTGGGTTGTAAGTTATGAGATTTGGGTTGTAAGTGTAAGTTGGGCATATGGGTTATAAGTTATGCCCTGAGGGATATAAGGTTTCTTTAGATAGTGATGTTGTAGAAACTTTAAAAAGGGCTCATTTGATTGGAATTTAGAAGGGTTTGTGCCCTTTTAAATAGTCAAAATTGATTCATGCTTTTGAGGATGACACTCCCCCAGAGCCTTCAGGGCAGGGGTTTTAAGTTTTGGCCCTTGGGGCATATGAAGTTTTTTTTATAAAAAGTGTTGTCGTAAAAAATGAAAAAAGGAATCGGTCGGTTGGAAATTGAAACGGTTAATGCCCTTTTTAACTGTCGAAAGTGATTGGAGGGCAAGTAACCCCCCTCTCACGCTCACCATTTCCCAAAACACATCCAATCAAAATTTTGAGATAACCATTTTGTTCAACGTAGTTGAAAGGTCTGAAAATATGTCTTCGAGGAATACAATCCCCTCACCGTCCTCAGGGCAAGGAATGTAAGTTATGCCTTGGGTCATATAAGGTTTTCATAGAAAGCGTTGTTGTAAAAAGTTCAAAAAGAGTTCATTCGATTGGAAAAGTGAAATGGCTAGTGTCCTTTTTAATATTCGGAAGTGATTGGAGGGTAACTAACCCCCCCTCTCTCACAAAAATCAAGGATTTCCAAAGTCAGGACTTTGAACCATTCTAGTCTTTGAACTGTCAAGTTCACCTGTCTAGCATTACATGGAAAAGTCTCCTTGGGTTTAGAATCTTGCCTATCAAATTTCAAACGAATGATCATCACTATCGAACAAATGATCTATCACTTCCAATTTTTCTGTCACTTCCCTGTTAATGTGAATCACTGATTAATTAATCAGCTGCCAATCCCAGGAAAATTATTCACCTATATTTTAGGTCCACGCGCAAATGAAAATAGTTCTCATGGCTTCGACAGCCCTTCTATCATCTGTAGTATTTTTTATGAGTTTTAAGTGTAATTTGGTCAGTCATTTTAACTAAAGAAAGGATTCCTTTACTTTTCATCGTTATATCTGGTATCTTTAAATTTGTTGTTGACATTCATTCAAATATCTGTTGATTAGGTAATTTTTGCTAGCTTTGAGCTGGACTATTTATAAGACTTTATATGTACTCTATTCTCCACTTTTTCTTTAATTTGACTCTTTACTTATCTTTTAAAGCGTTTTCATAAAGTAAATGCAAATTCCATACTCTGGGTTGTATATAATATATAATTCTTATAATATAAATAGTTCACTGCTTCCTCTGATGTCTGAGTTCAACCGTATCTTCGGGTGTAGTGGAATGTATCTAAATATGGTAAGAAAAAATTATCAAAGAGAAAAAAAAACATCTAAATTTCTCCAACAGTTTATGGTTACACACTATTAGTAAGGAGCGACTCCGAGCAGCAGTAACCGAAATTCTGAAAAAAGGAATTGTAATAACAATTAATACATCAAAAAAAGAAGCCTTTAATTTTGAACCCAAACATATAAAATTAATTATCTTAATGTTGGCCATCAAAAGTTACAAGTCAGAAAAACTTGCCTGATTTTCATAGAATAAAGGAACCCCCTCCCCCACCCAAAAAGGCAAGTAACGTCAATGAAATATCAAATATTAGATTCAGTATATCAGAGAATCCTACTCTAGAGGTTTGAAAGTCCTACGTAAAAAAAGGAGAATGCATTTTGTCCCAGAAGAAAGATCATTGGTGAAAGTTAGTTAATTTGTTGTTTTTTGTCTTGTTTTGTTTTTTTTTTGCAGGAGGGAATCGTATCAAACCAATGGTCCTAGAAAATTGGGAGAGAGCAAGTTTGAACGGAAATTGAAAATTCCAGTGATCTTTCTAAGTTACCAAAACGATTGTGTCACCAGGGAAGTGGCCTTCGTTCCATTTTTGTGGAACACCAAAAACCCTAATCCCTAATCTGATATCCAATCCCTCTTGATTTTTTGGAAAATTTTTTACCTACGTCTTTATTATTGGTGCTTGGTGTGAGGGGTAATAGTGTCCCTAAAACCAGGAAAAATCTTTTTCTACACAGCGTTAAATAATAAATTTAAATGTCGACCGCCACAGATTTAGAAAAGGCGAAGCGGAGCGTCACGAGCCTCGTCAGAAATTTCTTGGGGGGAGGGGTGATTTCTCCTTTCCTATCGATAGAAAAGATGAGGGTTTTTCGATGAGCAATGTAGGCAGAAAAGGGAAGAGGTAATTGGGGTTTTCAGGCTTTTTAAAGCAATTGACCCATTGGATCGGGATGCGAATTTGCGAGGGCTAGCTGAATATGGGAAATTAAGGTCAAATTATAATAGGGTTAAAAGAGTTAAAATGAGAGAGAGGCAGATGAAAATTAATGAGGAAATTAGGAGAGCTTATAGTGTGAATAACCCTAGAGAGTTTTGGTCGGTAAATAAATGTTCGATCCAGGGCCCGAGAATAAGAGATGTCCCATTAGTTGAGATGTGGCCAGATTATTTTGAAAATATGGAGTCAGAATATGTCATGGTGAATGAGTTGAATAGTTCAGAGGATAGAGAGTTAGGTCTAGGGACGGTAACATATCCTTTAAGACAGAATGATTACGACTTTATTAGGCCTGTATCTCAACAAGAAATGTGGGATAAGTTGAAAAAGATGAATGGTAATTCATGTTCAGGAACAGATGGTATATCTTCAAAGGCCCTGAGGTTAGAAAGGACAACTTTAATACCCATGTAGGCCACGATTTTCTCGTTTGTAGTAGAGAAAGCTTGTCGGCCTCGCTCATGGGACATTACCGTAGCAGTGCCTCTTTTTAAGAAAGGTAATAGGAAGTTACACGAAAACTTTATGTCTATCTTTATAGGAAATGTGGCATGTAAATTATTTTGTAAGGTTATGGAAAGTAGAGATGCCTCAGGAGGTCCGACGAGAACACATGTGCTGCCACCTACAACTTTTTTTTTACATAATTTATGTCTGTTTGTTGTCAGTGAGAATGAAAAAATAGGAATTTTGTCACATTTATGTCTGTTTTTTTGGATGGTTATGTGTGTTGGTTAATTTATTTGAGTTTTTTCATGGATGTTTTTATTGTTTTAGTCGGTGAGAATTTGAAAAACAGGAACTTTCTCACTTTTAAGGATATTTTTATTGCTTTTGTCAGTGAGAATGAAAAAAAAGGAACTTTGTCACATTTATGTCTGTTTTTATGGTTTTGTCAGTGAGAATTTGAAAAACAGGAACTTTCTCACTTTTAAGGATGTTTTTATGGTTTTTGTCAGTGAGAATAAAAAAAACAGGAACTTTCTCACTTTAATGGATTATTGAGTCTAATGGGGACAGGGTCAATGACCTCTTTCTTCACGGTCTCTTTCTCCAGGTGTGTTTTTAGCACGCTCTCAGCGAATGTTATGATCCCGGAAAGAGTATTTGTTGTTGTTGTTGTTTTGGGCAAGCTCCAAGCGAATGTCAAGGGAGAACACGTGGTTAATCAAAGTGGGACATCTGTGCTGTCAGTCATTAATCAAATTTTTTCCGGGCAAAGTTTAATAGTGTCTGACAGATGACGTCAAGTTAATTAATGTCTTTGATGTATTCCCAAAGAGAATGTTTCCGAGGAAAAGTTTAGATCACACGTGACAGACGATGTCATGATTGATTGATTGACATGAAAGGGGAATTATTTTGTTGTTTCTAAAGAGAATTGATTTGACACGAAAGGGAATTAATTTGTTGTTTCTAAAGAGAACTGTCTCTGAGCGAATGTTTAGATCTTAGCGATGAATTGTTTTAGCGCGGGAATCAGGTTTATTAATAATTTGAAATGTATCAGCGCAGGGATGCCAAACAGAGGGAACACGCTGAAATTACGTTTAGGGATTATTTGGGCGAAACTGTTTTTGTTATTTTATGGAATTATTTCGGCGAAACAGTTAGACATTTTAAAAGATGATTTAAAAGATGATTTTAGAAGAGAATTTAAGGGTGAAACTCTGTGGTCGTTATAATACTTAAGTTCCATTTGAACAGCGTCGTGAGGTCCTCTACCCCAACCCCAAAGGGTTCCAATCCCCCTACCCCACCCCTGAAGGAAGCCCCTGGTACTCAAAGTTCCCCCAAGCTCCCAAAGGGCCCCCAGACCCCCAAAGGCCCTCCCCTGGTCCCCAAAGGCCCACCGGGCTCCAAAAAGACCACCAGGCTCCAAAAAGGCCCCCCAGACCCCCAAAGGCCCTCTCCCAGTCCCCAAAAGTCCACCGAGATCCCAAAGGACCAATCGGCCCTCAAGTGCCACCCAGACCCCCAAAGGCCGTCCCCAGACACCCAAAGTCCCTCCCCAGGCCCCCAAAATTCCTCCCCCAGTCCCCAAAGGTCCACAGGGCTCCCAAAGGGTCATCCGGCCCTAAAAGGGCCCCCCAGACCCCAAAGGACCCCCGGTGCCCCAAAGGCCCCTGAGCCCCTATTTTTTAATACTTTTTATGGCTTTATCATATCTTTTCAGAACAAGTTATTTTCTTAATGTCCATCCTAAACCCATTTTACAAGTTGAAGTACCCATCCTTTTCACCCACAACTTTACTATACTGATTTTTGAATGCTCAAACACCAAGCAATACTTTTCAATGGCATTTCAGAACAAGTTTTTTTCTTAATCTCCCTCCCAAACCCATTTTACAAATTGAACAACCCATCCTTTACACCCACAACTTTACAGCTTTTTGAATGCTCCAACACCAAGCAATACTTTTCAAAGGGCATTTCAGAACAAGTTCTTTTCATAATGTCCATCCTAAACCCATTTTACAAGTTGAAGATCCCATCCTTTTCACCCACAACTTTACTTTACAGCTTTTTGAATGCCCAACACCAAGCAATACTTTTCAAAAGGCATTTCAGAACAAGTTCTTTTCATAGTGACCGTCCTAAACCCATTTTACAAATTGAAGTATCCATCCTTTTCACCCACAACTTAGTTATAGGTAAGAGTTTGAAGTTTTACCTTAGAGACTTACCTTAGAGTTTTAGTTTGGTTTAGTTTTAGTTAAAAGTTTAGAGGTTTTTTTTAGCTTAGACTCTTAGCTTAGAGTTTTTGTTAGAGTTCTAGTTTAGTTTAGTTTTAGTTAAGAGTTCAGAGTTTTTAGCTTAGAGTCTTAGCTTAAAGTTTTAGTTTGGTTTAGTTTTAGTTAAAAGTTTAGAGTTTTTTTTATCTTAGAGTCTTAGCTTAGAGTTTTTGTTAGAGTTCTAGTTTACTTTAGTTTTATTTAAGAGTTTAGAGTTTTTAGCTTAGAGTCGTAGCTTAGAGTTTTATTCAGAGTTCTAGTTTAGTTTAGTTAAAGTTCAGAATTTATAGTTTTAGCTTAGAGTCATAGCTTATAATTTTACTTAAAGTTGTATTTTGGTTAAGTTTTAGTTAAGAGTTTCGAGTTTTAGCTTAGAGTCTTAGCTTAGAGTTTTTGTTAGAGTTGAAATTTAGTTCAATTTTAGTTAAGAATTTGATGTTTTACCTTTGTGTTTCAGTTAGAGTTCTAGTTTAGTTTACTTTTAGTTAAGAGTTTAGAGTTTTTAGCTTAGAGTCTTAGCTTAAAGTTTTAGTTTGGTTTAGTTTTAGTTAAAAGTTTTGAATTTTTTTTAGCTTAGAGTCTTAGCTTAGAGTTTTTGTTAGAGTTTTAGTTTAGTTTAGTTTTAGTTAAGAGTTTAGAGCTTTTAGCATAGAGTCTTAGCTTGAATTTTTATTCAGAGTTCTAGTTTAGTTTAGAAATATCTCGATAATCGACACTTGCATCTAGTCTACATTTTTCACTGGCTTGTATAATCTTCGTCCAATTTTAAATATTTTTTTCATTTTGTCATGATTATCATGTGTGGTCTCAGAAATTATTTACAACAAGCCTGCGGGGATAATGTGACCAAGTGTGTTCTTAATTATTTTGATTTTTCCAAAAAATACGCTAACTTAATTAGCCAGCAAGAATTTTTTACAGAATTGAAGGTTTCATAGAAATCTTCCAAAGTCTCTTCGTTTTCGATTAAATATAGACACGCAATCGGAACTAAAATTTAGAGACAGGGTTAGTTTTAAATCAGTAAACATACGAAAAAGGAGCTTTAAAAAAGCATTCTTTTCTTGACAGTCATTTTAAACTGGCGGAATCGAAAGTTTCACTATTAAAATGTTAAAATTGACTATATAACTCTCCAAAATACAATTTCTTCTTCTTTGGATGACTCTTGGGATGTTTTCGAATAATCTCATCGTCAGAATCCAAATTCTAAATTCCGCTGTGGTTTGTTAGAGGTAATTTTAAATTCCAAGTAACTCCGTTGTAAACAAAGTTCAAAATGAGTTTTAGAAAAACGCCTTTGAATTTCCAATCTAATGAGTGCTTTTACAAGTTTCTGCGACAAAGCTTTGAATAAAATCCTTGTATGCCCCCAGGGTATAACTTACAACCCTTACCCTTAGGGCTATAGGGGGATTGTCATCCTAAAAAACATAATTTCCAGACCTTTCAACTACTTTGAACAAAATAGCTATTTCAAAATTTTGTTTGAATGTGTTTAGGGAAATGGTGGGCGTGAGAGGGGTGTTAGTTATCCTTCAATCACTTTCAACTATTAAAAAGGGCAAAAAACCTTCTAATTTCCAATCAAGTGAACTCCAAAGCCGTTAATAAAATCATTATATGCCCCCGGGGCATAACATACAACCGTTACCCATAGGGCTGTAGGGGGATTCTTTTCCTCAAAGTTATAATATCCAGACCATCCAACAGCTTTGAACAAAATAGCAATCTCAAAATTTTGATTGGATGTGTGGGGGGAAATCTTGTGCGTGGAAAGGGCGTATTTCGTCTTACAATCACTTTCGACTATTAAAAATGGCACTAGCCGTTACAATTTCCAAGCGAATGACCCCATTTTGAAGTTTTTATGACAACGCTTACTATGAAAACCTTATTTGCCCCCGATGCATAACGTACAACCCTTACCCTAAGGGCCGGGGGGGTGTGTCATCTTCAAAGACCTAATTTCCACCTTTCAGCTAAGTTGAATAAAATTGCTATCACAGAATTTTGATTGGATGTGTCTGAGAAAATGGTGGGCGCGAGAGGGGCGTGGGTTGCTCTCCAATCACTATCAGCTATTGAAAAGGGCAGTAGCCCTTCCAATTTTCCATCGAATTAGCCATTTTGAAGTTTCTACGACAACGCTTCCAATAAAAACCCTTTTCCACAAAATAACCTTTTCAAAGAAAAGTAAAGAACTCCATTAAACCAAAAATGAGCAAAAGTAAAATCAAATAGTCTACCAAGCGTGAAACTACCGCAAATCAGCATCGATAAATAAATAAGACCCAAAACGAACAGAAATTATTATAAATAACCAAGTCAAACTCAAAACGAGCAGAAATTAACATGAGTAGGGCTCGAAACCCCCTAACCCTTCCCAAGGCCAGAATATAGTTTGCATTTTACTGAAAAAAACAAATGTTTTTACTATTATAACTTTTATATATAAAATAATATTCATATTTTGATTACTAAATATCAGTATATGTATATTTAACTGACAATTCACATTCATTTGTATTTTTCTAAGTAATGTGCAAATTCTGTTATGGAGTGAAGCACGCAGAAGAGCACTAAAAAAGCAAGTAAAGCGTAAAATGGAAGTGCCTACTCAATGGATTACAAAAACTGGAAAAAATAATTCAGAGTATTAGAAATTTGACTATTACAAGAAGTAGCTCCACTTTGTCTGTCCAAGCGCGTATTTGCGTGCTCAAAAGGGCGCAAAAAGTGCAAAACTTATGGAACATTTTGAGAAACCTTGGAAAAAAGAAAAATATAGTATGAAATATGAGGAACCAAATGGAGATCAGCATAAAGTCGAGCGATTGCTCTACAACGTCTTATGAAGCACCCAAACGCACTAAACAAGCGCAGGTTTACCAGTGTCAATACAAAAGTACTAAAATTTCTGTTTTCCGAACAAATTGAAATTTCAAAATATGAAGGAACAATTGACTAGAGAAGATCACAAAATGGCTTGGAATTTCAGAAGAGGTTCCAGACAAACACTAAAAACCTTGTAAATCATAGGCAGTGCAATTGCGCTGCCTAAGTAAAGAAGGACGTTGGCGCAATGTATTATTGTTTTTTCTTTAGACCATGGCACTTTGTATCGAAGGATTTGTCTTAGAAACTTTAAAAAGGGATCATTCGATAGGAAATTGAACCAGCTTGTGCCATTTTTATTAGTTGAAAGTGATTGGAAGGTAACTAACAACCCTTCAATTCCCAAAATTTCCTAAAACAATGCCAATTAAAACTTTGAGATAGACATTCTGTTCAGCGTAGTTGATTTCAAGATAGAAAATGTATTTTGACGAGGATACTCCTCCAAAACCCTCAGGGCAAGGGTTCTAAGTTATACCCTGGGGGTTTTTGAGATTTGGGTTGTAAGTTATGAGATTTGGGTTGTAAGTGTAAGTTGGGCATATGGGTTATAAGTTATGCCCTGGGGGATATAAGGTTTCTATAGATAGTGATGTTGTAGAAATTTTAAAAAGGGCTCATTCGATTGGAAATTAGAAGGGTTTGTGCCCTTTTAAATAGTCAAAAGTGATTTGAGGATAACTAGCAACCCTCTCGCACCCACCATTTCCCCAAACACATCCAATCAAAATTTTGAAACAGTTATTTTTTCGACATTCTTAAAAAGTCCGGAAATTATATTTTTGAGGATGACACTCATCCCAGAGCTTTCAGGGCAGGGGTTGTAAGTTTCGGCCTTGGGGGCACATAAGGTTTTCCTGCAGAAAGTGTTATCGTAAAAAATGCAAAAAGGAATCGTTCAGTTGGAAATTGAAACGGCTAATACCCTTTTTAATAGTCGAAAGGTATTGGAGGGCAAGTAACCCCCCTCCCATGCTTACCATTTCCCCAAACACATCCAATGAAAATTTTGAGATAACCAGTTTGTTCAACGTAGTTGAAAGTCCTGAAAAATATGTCTTTGAGGATTGTAATCCCCTCAAAGCCCTCACATATCCTTTAAGACCGAATAATTACGATTTAATTAGGCCTGTATCTAAACAAGAAATTCGGAATTAGTTGAAAAAGATGAATGATAATTCTTGTCCAGGAACAGATGGTATATCTTCAAAGGCCTTGAGGTTAGAAAGGATAACTTTAATACCCATGTTGGCCGCAATTTTCTCGTTTTTAGTAGAGAAAGCTTGTTGGCCTTGCTCATGGGACATTATTGTAGCAGTGCCTCTTTTTAAGAAAGGTAATAGGAAGTTAAACGAAAACTTTAGGTCTGTCTTTATGGGAAATGTGGTACGTAGATTGTTTCGTAAGGTTCTAGAATTTGGGCTAAGAAAATGGTGAAATAAGGAGGAACTACTTAGCCCGATGCAAGCAGGATTCAGATCAACATTCAGCAGTGTTTACCACATGTTTACTTTGAATGTACTGAAAAGGAAATATGCTAGAGGAAAAAATGGTCAGCTATTCGTAGCCTTTTTGGACCTGAAAAGTTCTTTGATTCGGTAAATATGAGTTTGTTAATTGAAAGTTTGTTAGAAATAGGCTTGCCGTCTTGCTTTGTAGCAATAATAGCAGATGTGTATTCTACATAGAATGGGAGTGGGATGGGGATGTTGGAAAGATGCTGGCTCACTTTGGTTCTATCGTATGCGGGGCAATATGCCTACCATTCTACATAGAATTGGAGTGGGGATGGGGATGTTGGAGGGATGCTAGTCCACTTTGGTTCTATCGGATACGGGGGAAGATGCCTACCGTTCTACATAGAATTGGAGTGGGGATGGGGATGTTTGAGGGACACGGGTCCACTTTGGTTCTATAATCACTCAGATGAAAAATCCTTGCGTTAATACAGTTCAAAATAGATAAAATACACCAACCTTCAACTAAAAGTTTGCAGCAAGAAGAGGAAGGACATTGGAATGGCCAGAAGCCAATTTTGGGCATCAACATGGAACTTGCATGTTCAAACAAGGTGCTACCAATTCCATTTGAAATGCGTTGGACACATCTATACTGACAATTTCTGTTGAGCAGGCTTCAAAGTCTTAAAAATCAAGGATTTCCAAAGTCAGGACTTTGAACCATTCTAGTCCTTGGAGTCCCAGGTTTCGAGTTACTTGGGCTCAGGAAAAGAGAGAAATAATCTATTGGCTGTTCAAAAACAGCAGCATGTCAATGTTTTTCCTGAGAGTCGGTTCCGCTGTTCAGTGATTCATCCGAACAGCCTTGGAAAATACTGTTTCGGAGGGGACATTGTTAGCGGGCAAAGATATGAATTTCACTGCATCGTCCAGGTGGTTTTGGGACTCCATAGCAAGAGACTTCCACCACTTGATTGGACAAGTTCCTCTTGAAACTATTTGGTCCCTATTTAAAGCTTGCAGAGTCATGATATATTTGGCTGCTGTGGAAGCATGTCCTGCAATGGCTATAAAAACTCCATTATGAGAACACTACAATCCGGCTTGACTTTGATATGACTGTATCGCAGGGGATGCGATTGTAATTGTATGTTCTTATTGACCTTTAGTTGTCGAAACGGCCAAATCTTTCTAGTTTGCAATTTTTCTCTAAAATTTTCGAAGATCGGCAGGTGAAAAATATATTTTCTTCAAACACTTGTCAAGATATTTGGCAATTGCGATGGTAGTGACTTGACCAAGGCTTATAAACCTAATTTATTAAGCAAAGCCTTTTGAAGCTCATCAGTCACATCTGAGGATCCACCAAAATCTATCGAGCGTGATCATAGACGATCACGCTCCATAGTAAAAACTAACCCGTAACCCGTAAACATAAAAAAAGAGATACCTCCTACTGCTTCTCGTTATGATAAAAATAAATTAAATTACTCCTGTCCTGTGATAGCGTGTAATCACTGCAAATGTAGTAGAAAGTGGCAGCATTATTACTGCATGACCATTGCGTGGAAGTGAAGGATCAATCAAGTGAAAGTAATGAAAAAATGATGGTTAATGCTAGGTAATGAAATTTAGAATCAATTTATTGGCTAAGGGTTAATTAGATAGCCTAGCAATCACGCATGCACGTATGCAGCTACTGTAGAGAAATAAAATAATGTTGTAATTCGATATATTATTCAAGAAAATATGATGGAACTCAAAACCCTGATATTAGCATATGTAGAGCTCGTCAGTTAGGCCTTTGGCTGAATCTAAAAAAGTAGACCTGATAGAAAAAATGAATGTAATATTCAGACTCAGAACATCGAAATTAGTCTAAATCAGTTGAGAAACCCCGGGCAGTTTTTTGGCTGTTACCCAGTGTTATCAGGGATCTATTAGATCACTTGGGATAACAATGAGACAAATTCTATTTTTTTCATTTCTATATTTTTTCTATTATATGCTTCGCTGAAATTTCCGGGATTTTATCTTTCGAAGCTTCAGGGATTAGCTGGTTTTTCGGAGAGAGAAGAAAACGTTTGCAAAATGCTAGCTAGGTGTTTATTAAGCTCATTGGCTGTCGGTTCAGGTGGTTCATACAGAAGAAAATCAAGGTTCTTTCATGAGCGACCACCTATATCTTTCACTTTCTTAAAAAACATTGCTGAGGTTTGCTCTGTTTTAAGTAATTTAATTTATTTTCATCATAACGAGAAGCAGCACGACGTATTTTTCATTTGTTTACTGGTTACTTTAGTTTTTAATATGGGGTGTGATCGTCTATGATCACGCACGATATATTTTGGTGGATCCTAGGATGTGACTGATGAGCTTCAAAAGGCTTTGCTGAATAAAATGCATTGTAGGTTTATTTCTCCTACACCAGCATTTCAAGAAAATGTATTTTTCACTTGGCAATCTTCTACAATTTTAGAACAAAATTGCAAACGAGAAATATTTGGCCGTGTTACCTGCTAAATATCAATAAGAAGATACAAGTAGGGGCTCAGTCCCTGCGAGTAGTAATAGTGGTAAAGGTGCTGAATACACATGCACTTTCAAAAGCCTGAGGAATGGATATGTGTGTAGTTTAACCGGTACATTGGGTTACCACGGGTCAGTTACTTATTACAATGAACTATACTTGTCCTACCAGACGGGTTTTCTAATGTGACACCCATTTTTTGGAGGTTAAATTGAGAGAGAGAGTGGCGGTCAAACTAACTTGATTCGGATTCGGATAACTTGAGTTGGATTCGGATATAAGGAGTAATTTTCATTGTAGTTCATATTAGTAAGAGAATTGAATTCAGAGAGAGAATAGTTTATTTGAGAGGAAATTAGTGGAGAAAAAATGAGTGGTGCATTTACATTATTGGAGATTAATGATGGAACCGACAGCAGCAGCAGCAACGATACACGAGTACCCATATAAATAAACTTCGGTCAGCATTAGATGTCCTATTGAAATATATTAATGAGAACAAAATGCATCAGTGAATACTATTATTGTAATTATGTTCAATAAAATTGTTTCTAAATCAATGGTTTTTTTTTCTTTCTATAGTAGACTAGCGTATATTTTCTAGAGTACAAAAAGAAATTCTGATTAGTCTGAAGTTGGTTTTGAGAGAGTTAGGACTCTAAAAAATGGATAGATTCGAGAAAGAGCGAATCATGAGGAATCTAGTTCTTATGGAAAAACGTTTGATTCTAGATAATAATTTTCTAGAGTTGTCTATTCAAAGGAAGATATTTTCTCGGGGAATGCTTGTTGATGTAATGAAAACTGATTCTCCATCATTAGACTATTGTATGAAGCTTCTACATCACGGTCCAAATGCATTTACACAATTTATTGATATATTGATCACGACACGGCAAAATGATAATGTGGATATGCTTTTAAACATTAGTTTTGAAATTTAGGACTTTTTTTATGAGAAAGATGGTGCTCAAGGATGATTCACTCCTCTCTCTCTCTCTATCTCAGACAATTTTTGTTGTTGCTAGGTCAGTTTCATTGGGGTAGTGAGAGTGTCAACACATGACAAAATATTCCATACATGTCCGTTATGTATGTACTCACTGGGCAGCTGATCATCACCATGTGAGAATTGCACAGTGATTGAGGAGTATGATGAAAAGTGTAGATTATGCAACCCATGTAAATTGCATAGAGGATATGCTGTACAAATTAAAGGTTGTAATTCCTGTCTTGAAGAGGTGTGTGACTCTCACCCTAGAGGACACCTATGCTCCAATTGTCATTATGATAAATGTAATCAGTGGGAGAATACATATCCTGGTATGATTGGAAAGAATCCTAACCGTGATTTTAGTTTATTACTACGAGATTGGTATCGTCGTGATCTTAGATTGTTCTGGGAGGAGGAACCGGGTCAACAATTCAACTGTTGGAACAACAAAAGAAAATGGTTTCTACGTCATCGTTGTGAAGACACTGGGTGTTATGATTATAAGCCCACTGATTTTTATTTGGCTGTGACGGAATGTGATTTGACACTTGAGGACACTGTTTGTGAAATTGCTTCAAATAAGAAAATTGAAACATGTGAATTCTATAGAATGAATGAGAATAGTATCATTGACTATACTAAGAGATATGACAAGAGTGAAGTCACACTCTACTGTAGAAAATGTGACCAGTACACTTTGAATTCAGATAATCTACCTGCACTAGTTGTTGTCAACAAATACCTAGTAGTGGATGATATCTAAAGAGTAGAAAAGTCGTTTTATCATGTATATAAATTTTTTTTTATTAATAAACAGTTTCACATACATCTTTAAAATATTTTATTCTTAGGGCACTAAAATCAATATTAAATACACTTGTACGTATATTCTCCACTAGAAAGTCGTTCAATTGAGGTAAGTCTACGTAGATGTTGAGAAACTGCTTGTAGGTGTAGCCACGACATCTGAATATGAATAAGAGTAGTGCATGAAAGCCGCATGTCTTAGTCGTTAAATCCTGTACTCTTCGTTGATTTTGAATTATGGTTTTCCCCCTGCTTTCAATAAATTTTTGATGTATGGAGCGTAGAAATTATACGATAGGCCAAGAGGATAAAAAAAATTCAATATTTTTCGCTGTTTCAAAGATTCATAGCCAGAGACCAGTCTTCAAAGTCGATGGACTGCTATTAACAATGATTAGGGTATTGTTAACACTTGGAATTTTTTCAATGAATTCCGAAGGTATGCAATAGGACTTGTACTGGGAAATGTATGGATCCATACTAAATACGTTGATTATTTGGTTTGTGTTCATGGTGCTAGGTCTAGTAGAACACTGCCATTGGGCATGATTTCCCCATAGGTTTCAAATTGATTAAGTGATATTAGCGTGATACTCTCGGTCAGAGCATTGACAAATGTACACTCTAAACGTACATTCCCTGTTCGTACTATGGTCATATCTTGTGTGCCTGAAAAATCCAAAACAATAACCCCATGATTTTTTGAAAACATTGAATCGGTTATTCCATTTTCAAATAGTTGAGAGTCGTGATCTAGGGATTGCAAAGTCAACTCGTACAGAGTTCTATAGGATTTTTTTGAAATGATAGAGTGTACAGTGGAATACCATTCACTTTGCACACGAGGCTAGATAGACCAAAAAAATTAAAATCATGGGGGGATTCAGTCCAGGATCCAACGGTACTACCACTCTTCACAAAGGCCAAAGCCAATTTTGATGGGATTTCTCCATTGATAAATGATGAATCACTATAGCTACGAGAGCCGGTGGCAATATGACGTTGACTGGTGATCGTATCGGGGACAAGAAGTTTAATGTTGTTGCCATTGGCTCTTAGCTTTTCCACTGCCAATGCAACAGATCTCATAACTTGTTGTTTTCGGACGTGGAGAATTGCCGATGTGATAATAACATTTGCATCGGATGTTGCAGGAAGTGTTTTTCTCAAAATGAAATTTGATGGGGCCATCTGTAACTTTATGTCAATCTTGACATTGGGGGGTAGCCATTGTGATATATTGAATATCACATGATTTAATTTTCCAACTATATGATTCTCCTGGGTCACTGCAGTAGTCAACTCACCGTCAGTATCAACACCTGATCGATATTCATAGCCTAATGATTGTCCTCTCAATTCCTTGTAAGCCTTTGGTGTCATCATCATAAATTGTATTTAGCTTGCATAGTTTGATAAAGTATTGCTAGTGCTCACAAATGTTCCATTAATAAACACATTAATTTGTTTGAATAGGTTTTGTAGAATACAGTTTTCAGAGGAGAGACCATCGCCGGCATTTGGAGTTGTATTATCTGACTTTTTCTTCACCACAACATTTAAATCAATAAATGTTGACGACAAATCAATGAAATAGTCTTCATTGGAAAATATTTGAAAGTGTATATTTTCCGAGAGGGGTTGTTGGGGGTGAAACTGTTAATAGTAGCCATACTTGACACTGACATCAGCATTTTCAGCATTGAATAGATTCAATGAGGAACTGATTGATGGATTTGATTCCTTGTGGGGGAGATAAGTTATCTTAAGAGAAGAAATCCATCTTTGATCTAACAATCTTTTTCTTTTTCTTCTTCTTCTTCTGCTTATCGGGCTTCCTTGTTTTATTCCTCAAAGTCCTTGTTGATGTCCTTTGCCTCCTGCTTGGGCGGAGACTGATGAGTGAATGACGCGAACGCATCCTTTTCAATCCCTCCTCATTTTGTCGAGATTATAGTTGCTCACCATTGGCTCTTGCTGAAGATCTAATATTTTCCTTAACACTCTCCTTGAAATTCTTGCCCAACCCCCAGTCCTGTAGTGTGGAGGCAGCAAAATTTGGTGCAGCAGGTACAAGATATTTTCTGGCAAGGGGTAATGCAGAACGAAATAGCCTAGCAAACCAAATACCAAGACCATAGCCAGACATTGTAGTACACCCTTTGTAGTAGTCCAATCCATTGCCTATTTGACGTGGACTCAAAGCACCAACATAACAATCGATATCGGGACAGACAAATGGAATTCTCCTATTGTTCATTTTAGGTGATTTTAATGTCGTCGTTGACAATCGGTCGAAACTTACAGGCAATCACTGCTAAGTCCATAGTTATTGCTAGACGATCATTCAATTCATAACGTAGTGTTAACCGACATAATTGAAAATATGAATTGTTTACAAGAACATACTGAAGATGCTTTATATTATAGTGATGAACAAGTTTACGAGTGGTTTTTTCTTCAAGAACACGTAGGAAGGGGACATTTGAATTACCGACTTTTGATGTTTCCACAAAGGATGCATAGAGAAATATGCAAGAGTCCGAGGCAAAACCAGGTGGATAATCAGCGAAAATAATTTGATCCATCCCGTAAACGGCGCCAGCATTTTTCGCATCGATCATATTCTGTTTAAATCCAAGAACATCTCTCAGATTATCATTGAGAATAATTATTTCAGTGTCAAAAGGTGAGCTAATGTAAATCCTATCATGTTCCAATGAATAATTAAAATGGAATTTACCATTCCTGCGATACGGGATTTTTCTATTGATTGCACGACACAAAACTCACATATTATCATATTCAATGTATTTCAATTTGGCATGTGGATAGTCACTAGATTTAAGTGCTTCAACCCATTCATAGTCGACATAGCCCAACCCATTCATAGTCCAATCGAATGGTATAACTTTTATATCATACACACGATCCTTTCTCAGGATATCATAGGTATTTTTGAGAATACAGTCGACAAGAGCCACTTCATATGCACCGTCAAATTTGATGGTAGGGCAGAGTTTTGTCCAAAAATCACTTGTCGTATTCAAGTCATTGTAGAGAGGGTCTGAAAAATTGGACATGAATGTTACATAGAAATCATGGGGCATTGTCAATATCTTCAACACCGATCCAAGAATCAAAATCAGAGTTGTATCCTAGCCAGCGAACAAGTAACTGTTTCTTACCCCTGCGAGTACGTGTCTTTAATATCTTTTCAATTTGATAGATTTCACTAGCATTTTTAACTTTTTGCAATTCATAGTCATAAAAGCCGCCGAGAATCTCTTCATCTTTGATATCACGCAGGCGATAAGTTATGGATTTAGTGTCTAGGATTTTCGCCACTTTAAAAAGTTCGGTGGACCACAAGTAATTCCCCTTTTCAAAAACATTAGTTGTTCTATTAATTCGAACGGTATCACCAACATTGAATTTATTTTGCATCTTCTTGACAGATGACGATTCATTGGAATACTGTTTAAGAAAGGTGTCAATTGTATCATGATCAGAATGATGAACTTCTGTTGGCGTAGAGTTGGACAATGATCGATGAGGTCGTTGATTATAAATTATCATGATTTTATCAAGATCCTGAATAAAAGCCGGTGTATTTTTCAATGTACAATATCTTGAAATTAAAAGTCGAATAGTTCTTATCAATCGTTCGGCCATTGCAGCCTTTATAGGACTGTGACTATGATAGAGCAGTGTAGTATATTTCTCTAGGAATTTTTTCGACATGGGGATTAACAAATTCACTACCGCGATCCGTTTGAATTTTTTTATATGAATCCTGTTCGAGAATACTTTCAATGGCCTGAGCAACTTCAACACCTCTCTTTGATCGCAATGGAATTGCATATGCATAACGACAATAAACACTGATTGCAAGTAGAATGTAATTTTACGGTGTATTGTGACGTCGTTGAAGCTCATCTAGAGTCAGGAGATCTGCTTGCATTATATGCAATGGCTAAAAGGCTTTAGTTTTTCGACATTGATTGGCACAAAGTCTATGATTTCTATGCAGAGTGAAACTTGATTCATTTTGTAGATAGTCTTGTACACTTTTAGTGTGAACACCAGTGACTTTGGAAAGAGTGGTGGGGGAACGTAAACTCCCCGCCTCACCAACATTTTCATAAACACCTTTCAGAACTTCAACCATTTTGAACTTAAACACGTTGTTCAACGTCCACTGCCCTGTTGTAGACTGGCTGTTGGTGGTGATTGTGATGTTGCCTTGATACGTCTTCGCTTTTGTCTATCTATCAGTGGTGTGCTTGTATTTTCCAAAATTGATTTAAAATCTTCTTCTTCTTCAAGTTTATTTTTAATGGTCTCAATGTTGTTGATGATGATGATGATGCATGTTCATTTAATTTTTTTTGAATTTGTCTATTACCAATAAGACTTTTGGGGAAGTTTAATGTATTTAGAAAGTTGTATAGATGAGTGTCAAATGATAATAGTCCTTTAAGATTTATAACCATGTCATAGATTAAATCAAGCAGATTATAGCTCTTGCCCTGAATTATAATCCCTTTTCCATTGCTCTCAACTTGAATATGATCATGATCACTTTCCAAGAGATAGGCTAGGAGTCGTTTAATTTTTTCAAGAAATTAGTTGGGGAGTATATTTCCAATTTTTCATACAATTGAATCCAATTCCTCCTTCTTTAACTGTGTTCCAGAAGCGGTATGCTGAGGAGATGATTCTGTTTTGGAGTCAATACTAGCAGTGGGCTTCGACCGATAGGACTTTTTTTTGTCCACTCGGCGAAGTGGATCTTGAAGTAAAAGCAGTTTTTTATCATCCTCAATATTTTCATTGTCAAGGAATTTACTCAGATTGTTCTCAAAGTGTTCCACGGGCGAGAGAGCTACTTCTATTGGAGTCGATTTATAGGGTTTTGCAAATCTCTCTCTTTAGAGAAAACTGTTTACAAGTCGTGCAGTTATTGGCAGTAAAATTGTGAAAAAGCTACCGCCCGCCTGAAGAAGTCGTTTCCTTTTAAAATTCTTTCCTTTCTTTTTAGAGGCCAATGTACGTACTAAGGAACGATGTTGCTTTTCCTGTTGCTTAACTACTTCTGGCAGTTGAACATTACCCTCGATCAAATTTAAACAAAGTTCGGATATTAGATTAATGAAATCATTGTCAATACCGTGTTTGAGTATTGCTTTCCTAAGCGGAGGTTTTGAAGTTCTAATAACTGAAAACAAATTTCTATTTTAATGTAGTTTCTTCAGTGTCAAGATAGCAACTAATAGGTCTTTTTAGTGTTCACGGGGAGATATACTGTAATTTCATTGTCAAAAATATCTGTGACTACACGCAGATCCTCGGGTGTATTTTGATTAAGACCCAATAGGATGTAGCCGTAAGGTTTATTAGTTGCCTGATTGTGTGCTGAGAGCAGAAATTTTGGGGCCCCTGGATAGATTTGTTTATTGAGAGTTATTAGCGAGCTAGAATCACGAACAACTCTGTAGATGATATAATAGGTACAGTTCAATGCAAGTGTTCGCATACATTCGCTCTAATGAAAGAGCTTGTGCAGAACCAGAGTAACGGAAATCTGTTCGTGATGAGAGCGAACATTGAACAGTTGTAGCATTTCCTGGGACCATTGTTCAATAGATTCAGCCAGATCGTCAATGATCAACAAAGAGTTTGGTTCAGTAATGCTGAAAACATCCCATTATTTTACGAATTGTGTCTGCATCTATCCCATGGTGGTGGCAGCAAATGTTTTTATTTTATCATATGACTCATGCCAAATACTGTAACAATATAATGTTTTTTTCGGCTTTTCCACAAACATTTCATTGCAATTTGTTATTATTTTAGTTAAGAGAGTTGTTTTGCCCAACATTGACGGTTCACACAAAAACGATCTGAATAGTGTTTTAAATTGAAACATGCTCCCTTCAACAGTTCACCTGGACAACTAACTCTAGACTATGGCTGTCTAATGACTAAATAATTTCCCTATTACCACTCCGTTCAAGAATAATAACGAGAAGAAGACGAATAATATTTTCTTTTATTATATACATAAAAAAGGTGACAATACTTTTAAAAAAAATACTACATTGAAAAAGGCACATTAAACATGAAAAAAATACGCTTTTTTAATTTATTTATTATAAAAAAATACAACATTTACATAACCACTAGAAAAAAAAACACTTAAATAAATACAATTTTTTTTGTTTATCTATAAAAAATACAACATTCAATGAATAATGCACTTAAAATAATATCATACATTTTTACTTACAACATTTTAAATTTTGGGTCTCCCCTCCCCCCGGGGTTGGCCGCTGCGGCGGCCGGGGACGGGAAGCGCCGGGCGCCGGAGGCCCGGTGCGGCGGGCCCGGGCCGGGGCTGGCATTAAAGAGTGGAAATTGATCTGCCTTGCACACACATACATAGAAAATTATTTGTGATAAAGAAAAAAAGAATTAAAAAAAAAACTAATTACCGAAAAAAAAACCTCCCACTCAATTTAAACTTTTTTAATGAATTAAGGTTAATTTTTTTATACCGAGTTGTTTTATGTAATATACAAATTAAACTTTGTCTGAAATTAAATAATGACCGTGTAGTAGTACCTTCACACCATCCTCAAAAACATAGACTTTGTCCGATATGGCCGACATGGCGTTTTTCTCAACTCTAACTGTGTAGTTTTTAAATTGTAAAGAGTGAATCGCAATGACTTTCGCCCTTGGCACTAAACTACGTTCCACACAGTTTCTATACACACTCATGTCGAAATTATTTTTTACAAAGTGTGTAGGTACCCCCTTGCAAACTTGTTTGATATCCTTGCCGTGCGTTTCCACACAGTATACCTTCGGTCCAGAAAACACAAAATTGATTTGGGGCCTGGCGTATCACTAGCTCTGGATAGAGGGATTCGTCCCAGTTAGTGTAGTCTATTCGTGAGCTAATGTACTCTCCATTTTCCAAATCATTCAATAGATTTTCAGTTTTGACTTAACAGGAGTGAATCAGTGTCCCCGTAGTACACTTGAACTTGTCCCTCAATCGGCCACTGTACCTTGCATACATTATAATAAAATGACAACATGAGTTTCTTGGATATTTCAGTTATTGCACTTCCGCCTGCAATATTTTTATTTAATACAATGTCTCTTTTCTTGCGTTGTAGGAGCACCATATTGGAGTCTATTATTGTGAACGATGTTAAGTTTGGATCCGCAATGATTCGAGCACAATCTTTGGGGTTGGTTACAATGTCACATCAACTTCTGTGTCGTACGCTCTCGCACATTTTACCGAAAGCTGAGTTCAAAATGAGTTTATAGACTTCTTTTTCAACTTTCGTTTTCGCTTGTGAACGCTTACTGACAATTGTGTCAATAAACGTTTTCATGTAAGGCTTTTGATCAAATTGGAGGGCTCTATGAATCTTTGTGACCTTGAAACCATTGGACACCATCCATTTCAATAGCACGTGATGAACAACGATATTCTGTTTCGGGTTGAGGTCAGCAATTAGTTTTTGTTTTGAAGGAACCCAGTGCACACTCCCGTCCTCTACTAAAGATAAATTGTAGGGGCTCAGAGAGTCCCTACCCACCGGTCTATTTATGCACGGAAAAACAAAGTCTTTTACCGAGTCATGGATTTCCATGGGTATTTCACCGTCAATTTCAAAAAACCATCCCTGTGCCCCATTCTTCTCAACACTGGCAATGTCGGGGAAATTCGAAGCACAGGGATTGTTAAGTCATTTATAATTGCCACACGGCAAACAGTAGTGAGACATTGCCGATGGGTAAAGAGAATTCATATAAAAAAAACTGCGTCCGACTTTTCATCGGTGTGCTGTCCACTCGGATCATTTTTCATGATACGATCCCCATGAAAAACATACCCACCCCTCATTGATCGCTCTACAAACAGATGCTGATACACATCGGCGATCAGACCTATTTCTTCTTTGTTGATTTTAAGTATCAATTCCATCCCCAAATGAAGAGTGGAAAAATAATAACCTAAATCCAACCCAAATTCCCCATAGATTTTATCCGTATTTTTGCGCACAATATCCAGAAGAGTGAGTATGTCACTGGCCAAGTAAAGTTTACAATAATCCCACCCATTTTTACATCTGCCCTTTGCCCAAACCCTCTTAGCAAATTCGTAGTCACTAGTGGTGCACTCAATCTCAGTAAGAGAATTGTAAAAAGCTTCAATGGGTGGTAGTGACACCTCAGCTAGCCTCGAGCCAGAGTTGTAATAAGAATATCGATATATACCCTTACACGTTAATAAATCAAGCATTTCATCATTGGGGAGGCGCTGTTTGAGGAGGGGGAAGCTATCAAAATTGTCACTTTTCTGTACCTGAATCAATTGACTTAAAGATTTGGGGAAGAAGCTGAAAGAGTCTAAAAAACGGATTTTATTCAGGCACGTGTTACCCTTTTCAACTGATTTCCAAATGAATTCTACCAGCAGTAGCTTTTCCGATGATTTGGGTATGATATTATATAAAAAAAGAACCATCTATCCTTGCGTCATCTACAACTCCACCCTTGGAAATGCGGGCCAACACCGGAAAAACAAACTTTAAGTCGTAATTGGAATTGTGTATAAAAACCGGTACGAAATATTGCTGTCTAACGTTTAAATTGCATAACTGGTGTGCTACCCCTCTAAAGGTACTCACCCCAATGTAATTTTCTGCCACAAATGATCAAGGTCGATCACCTTCCTCCTCCCCCCATTCCAAATACCATCATCAAATTCTCCCTTGCAAACCCGACACATTTTACGATTTTTAATGGCCACTATGTCATCTGGTGATAAGAGCATAGGATAGTTTGCATAACGAAGGCGCGAAATTGCACCGTTCGCTGTTTTGATTAGACTGACCAATGCCGAGCGCATGCGGTCTTCGCCGTCACTCAACATCACAACTACATCCAACACTTGCATGGTATTATTGGAATCTCGTTGCGTGTGAGCGTAAGAGACCCCTATGGCTTCATGTACTTTAACACGATTCAAATTTGACGGATCGCACACGTCTGTCAGCTTAGCCTCGCAGTCCAAAGCGATCTTATTGCTCTGCAAGAGCGTGTTTTGAAAATTTTTAAAACATAAGATCGCTCTATCTCCGCTTACCGTCTCCACAGCCTGGTATCCATGACGTTTACAGTGTTTGATGTGATGCTTTAACTTTAAATCAGTCCAAAATCTTGAGAGGTATGTTGGACAGTAATAACGTACATTCCGATTTTTACCCTCACTTAGAACCCTACTAATATCCGTAATCAGATTGAAATGACCAATTAAAATGGAGTCTGTGGGTGGGGTGTATAGAAGCCACACCCAATGTTCTATTGATTCAATTGAAGGAGCCCGCACTGGAAAGAATACACCTTTTTTATCGGAACGCTGACCCTCTTCAAATTCTGTTTCATACTGTAACACCGTAAAACTAATCTTTAAATCTGCATTAGCCCACTCAAAAATATCTATTCCTTTTAATGTTACGGAAAATTAACCATTTAAACAATTAAAATCTACTTTTGGGAACTTTGAACCCTCCCTACCATTAACTGCCATTTTATCCAACTTTTTCTTAGTGGCATCTATTCGAAGTGGTCTGTATGCTGCAATTAAAAATGCATACTTGAAACACTGCAGCCTCGTATCAAAACAGATTCGATGTATCCCCTTACACCCCTCTAAATCTGAATGATATTTTGAAACTATAGCGCTCTCCCCATGCCCACCTCTTACAATAAAATCCTTTTTAAACCCACATATATTAACATTTAAACTTTCAATAAATAAAACCACAGATCCACTACCCCCCTTGTTATAATTTTCCCACTTACTTTCAATACTATTAGCCCAATTTGGAAAAACCTCCCCATAATTTGATAAATGCGGGTGTATTGCCAACATCTCTGTGTGCAAGTATTTTGAATACATCTCACCCACACTTTCATTTAAAAAAAAATATTTTTAGTGCTATTGATGCTTTTAAACTGACCCCCACTCCCCACATCCCCATTTGTTGTTCAAGAATGGCTCGAATCTTATCAGTACATGAATGTGTAATGGCCAGGGGATCTGTTATTATACCCCCAGACACTAGAGAGTTGAAGGGGTCACCTAATTTGGCGCTGTAGACCAATGTGTGGTGCAAGGCAGAGTTGGACAGAAAAAATCCGGAAGAGGGGATACTGTTGCTGTTGTATTACTACTACTATCTATAACATTAAGTGGAATGGTGGAGGGTGACAGGGAATTGTCAATAACAACCCCACTCCCAGTCTGTTCAATCACATTGGTTGGAGATGGCATGAGGTCCCCTAGCACATATTCCAAGGTGTTTGGGGACGATTGGTCGAGCCAGCCTGTATTGTCCTGTGATGGAATTTCGTTATGAGGACCCGGTTCAGATGCACTAGTAGCATCACCTGAATGTTCACGCATAAAACTATCTGTCCACTCCGGATCCTCAAACATGTCAATATCACAGCTTAAGTCATCTAGGCTTGCTATTTCCCCAAAAACATCATTAGAGTTTTCAGTATCAGGGTTTTCAAGGGTTTAAAGAATGGTGTCAGAAAGACTAACAAGGTCGTGTGAAGTAGATGTCTCCTTCAGGCTTCCCAATTGTTGTAAGTCAATAAACTCAAGAATCTTTGTCTTAAACCAATTAGCAAATAAACCCGTGTACATTAAAAAAAACTTGTGTCAAGCTGATTGGTCGTAGTCCAGTAAAAGGGGTCACGCCTCCCTTTTTTTTTGATTGGTGTAGTTTTTGGCGATATTTTTATTTACAAATATATCGATATTTTTACTTTTGGTAATAGATATATTGATATCGATCTTTCGGATCAGTTTTTGCTATCTCATCGATTTGATAAAGTTCCGTAACGCAAATAGTAAATAAAGGGTATTTTGCAGAACTTTTTTTTCAAAATTAAAATAATGTAAAATCAATCAATAAAAATACTGTTCGATTATATAAATGAATATAATAAAAACTTAGGTTAGGAATTATTTTGGCTATAAAAAGGTTATAATAATTATTTGGCTATTTGGCTATAAAACTATAAAAACTCAATCATGTGAAGACCACAAACTGGCTTGACTCTGATGTGACTGCATCGCAGGGGCTGCGATGGTACTTGTATCTTTTTATTGACATTTAGCAGCCAAAACGGCATAATCTTTCTCGTTTACAATTTGGCTCTATAATTTTCGAAGATCACCTGGTGAAATATACATTTTCTTGAATCGCAGGTCAAGATATTTGGCAATTGCGAAGGGTGTGACTTGACCAAGGCTTAAAAACCTACAATGCATTTTATTCAGCAAAGCCTTTCGAAGCTCATCAGCTACATCTGAGGATCCACCAAAATCTAACTGAACAAGGTGGCGTCTCTAAATCTTAGACAAAGACAGGACTTTCGAAATGGAGGGAAAGCTTTCAGAAGAGATCTTGATAGGAAACTCTTCAAAGGGCGTAAACACCGCAATCACGTTTCAAATAACACCCAACTCACTATCAGTGAGAGTGAGGTCCACTTTACCGAGAAGCGCAAGCAAACTTGTTACCGACTTGTAGACTACGCAACATAGTAAAAAGCGAATTCCATCTAGTAGTCACATCAGGTTTTAGTTTTTCGGTGAAAACATTGTCAATAGAGATTTGAATCTGGCGCAACTTGTCAGTAGCTACGACACTACGTTTGAAAAAGATGACAATATTTCTAGCCTTTTAGACGAGAGGCAACAATTAAGCGTTCTCGTTAATAGCACCCCCACAATCAAATATAGAGTTTGGGCGAAACACAAATAATAACGTTGTTATCAATAATCATTACAATAACTAGAAGCCGCACGACGTATCTCTTTTCTATTTATTTATGGATTACTTTAGTTTATACTATGTTACTTTAGTTTTTACTATGGGGCGTGATTGTCTCTAACTAGGTCGCTAGCTACCGCTACAACCCGGATCATGCCAAGGGACGGACGGTTTGCTATATAAAGGTTTTTGATAAGGCGGTTCTAATAGTATACTTCTTGTTTTGATCTGAATTTTTTTTCAGGAGTTATGGGTTACTTTTTACAATGGTGTGTGATCGTCTCTTACTAAGTTACCAGTTACCGCTGCAACCCGAATTATTCTAACTTATTTTATTACAAACTGGAAAAAGCCTATGGCTTTTTCTTAATTGTAATCGTAAGAAACAACTGGCTGGAACCTATGATTATGACATCATAATATTAAAAGTTTAATTATAATCTTATGCTTCAACAAAAGAAAGTCGTACTAGAGATTCACAGGTAAGGGAATGTATTTTATAAAAAATAGTATTTCTAACTTTCAATTTAAATTGACTGTTGGAAAAGGATATGCTTAATCAAAACCTGTTTTTTTATACTGTTTATGGAAATAGATAGAAATTTGATGCCTAAATAAACATTTTATAATCAAATTTGTAATTTCTTGAGCAATCCGTTTAGTTTGTTGAAACCAACTCAAACCTTTCTAAAAAACTTTAGTTTCGCGACATGATACAACAGTGTAGTTTTATTTGTCAAAGTTTCATCAACAACAAAATATGTCGTAATAAAGATTCCAGGAAAAGGAAAGTATTTTACAAATTGCACTATTTGTGGCTTTCAATTTAATTTTACTGTTTGAAAATTATATTCTTTTTCAAAACATTTTTTATTCTGTTTATGCAAATAGATAGAAATTTCATGCCTATATAAACATTTTAGATTAAAATTGGTAATTTCTTAAGCAATCTGTTTAGTTGGTTGAAGTCAACTCAAACCTTTTTAAAAAAGCTTTAGTTTCGTGACATGATATAACTGTGTACTTTTATTTGTCAAAGCTTCAACAAAAGAAAGTCGTAATGAAGATTCCAGGTAAGGGAAAGTATTTTATAAGAAAAACAGTATTTGTGAATTTCAATTTAATTTTGCTGTTTGAAAAGTATATGCTTTATCAAACATGCTATTTTTATACTTTTTTATACAAATGGATAGAAATTTGATGCCTAAATAAAAATTTCAGATCCAAATTTGTAATTTCTTTAGCAATCTGTTTAGCTTGTTCAAGCCAACTCAAACCTTTTTAAAAAAGCTTTAGTTTTTTTACATATATTACTGTGTAATTTTATTTGTCAAAGCTTCAACAAAAGAAAGTCGTAATGAAGATTCCAGGAAAGGGAAAGTATTTTATAAGAAAAACAGTATTTGTGGCTTTCTATTTAATTTTACTGTTTGAAAAGGATATGATTTATCAAAACTTATTTTTTTATTCTTTTTATATAAATATATAGAAATTAGATGCCTAAATAAACATTTTAGATTTAAATTTGTAATTTCTTAAGCAATCTGTTTAGTTTTTTGAAACCAACTCAAACCTTTCTAAGAAAGCATTAGTTTTGTGACATGGTATAACCGTGTAGTTTTATTTGTCAAAGCTTCAACAACAACAAAAGGAAGTTATTATGAAGATTCCAGGAAAGGAAAAGTGTTTCATTAATAATACTGTTTGTAGCTTTCAATTTGATTTTACTGTATGAAAAGTATAAAAGACCATAGCTGAATAAGTAAATGTATAACTAATTGCGAAATGCAAGGCCTCAATGATTAGAAGTCAAAATGCCATTCTTAGCTTCAGAAAAGAGTTTATTTCAACATTGCCTTAGACTCTTATGTATTTGTGCTTTTTAGTAGAATAAGTCTATGTAATTCTAACATGCATATAGGAATTACCATGCTATTATAACAGACGTAGAGGAATTACCATGCTATTTCCTCGAAGCTATAGGAAAAACATTTCAATGGAAGCTTTTCAAAGAGATTGAGTATCCCCTCACATGGCCATATTCTTCTAACAGACGTATCGAAAGTATACAATTTCACGAGTGATTGCATAATTTCTCTTACCTCTAGCATATACAAGAATATACAGTGCAGTTTGACGTGGACATTGCAAAAAGTGAGCAAACCTTTACATATAAAGTGGTCAAACACGTTTTGAAACTATATTCGAGATTGTATAACACAACCAGACAGGTTTTTGAGGCAACATTCATTTTTAGGCCAATCAGAGAGAGCGGAGGTTACTCTATATACGATAACTTGATTGGTAATTTCATTTGAGTAAAAGGAGTGATCTTCATTCGCCCTTGAGATTTTGTATATAACGGACATGCGTTATGATTAATGTTTTATAATGTTCTAACACACCATGGATAAAGCATCTGATATTATTTAATTGGAAGCTTTAGCTACAGCGATTTATAAATTGAGTTCAGTTTAGTAAATTTTCGTAATTTATTTCCAAATAAAAAAATTTTACATAGTCACCCCTCCATTAAATTCAAATTCGGGATATACCCCCCCCCCTCCCACAATACAAACTCTGCTACGTGATGTGTATGCTCGATAGAAAGCGTAAAATATGCTCTTTTTCCATTACGTAAACCTAATCTTCCCTCCCTCCTCTGTTTACGAGTTTAATTCATTCATTAGAAATAATTCTTTCGTTCAAAAATGTCATTTCCCCATTATAAAAATAGAGTATGTTTTCTTTCCGGTCTAGATAAAACCATGTGTGTTTAATCCTGTTACAAGAGGGACGATTTCATAAACAACCTTTGCATGCGCATTATCGGAAATGATTATTGCCCGATGGTTTTGCATAACTCTTGACGGTTTGAAAAATAGTTAAATTAAGCGTTATATTCTATTTTCAAATGTATTTGATGAAAGCAAATAATATTTCAGTTAAACCTTCAAAGTTTCACCTTCTTGGAAAGGGAGGGATTGGCATTTTAAATGCTCTTATTTTTGAATTCATAGATTTCATAGATGATTAAGAGGCTCTTATAAAAATCGTTCACTAATTTCCCTTCTTCTATGATATTAATGGGGTGTCAGATAGGAACGGAAACGATTAAACGCTACTTACAGATTTCACGCAAAGTGTTTATATGGGGGGGGGCGGCAAAGGGGCAATGTATCAATTCTAACACCTTTGTTGTAAGGTGAAAACAAACTGTTTGTTAATGATTTAGATATTTCTATAAAGAACTAGCGACTTAACCGAAATCTTAAAAAACGCAATCTAGATATCAATACATACATCTTAGAATTTCACTTTTTATGCTGATTCCAAATATATAAAGTTTATTAAGTTTAATGTTACCCATCAAAAGCACCAAATCCGAGAAAATTTGTCTCATTTCAAAAAAGGGGAACCCCCGCCCCCGATCTCCCCAAAAATTAAGTGAACTTAATGAAAATCAGACCATTAGATTTAGCATATCAGTTAACCCTAATACACAGGTTTCAAGCTCCAATCTACAAAAATCTGGAATTTATATTTTTGGCAGAAGAAAGATAATGGATGCGTGTTTATTTGTATATTTGTTTTTTTTTTCCAGGGATGATCGTAATGAACCAATGATCATAGAAGACCAGGAGAGGGCTCATTTGAAAGGAAATTAAAAGGTCAAGTGTCCTTTATAAGTGACTTCAAAGATTGGAGGGTAACTAGCCCCCTCTCATGTCCATTTCCTTCTAAAAACATTCAATCAAAATTGAATGTCAAATCCCCTTTTGTCCCAAACTCAAAATTTTCCAAAATTCTACTTCAGAACCTTTTTTAAATATTTGTAACAAGCTAAGACATAGAGCGCTACAAATATCAGAATCGACTTTAGAGGACAATTCTTGTCATGGGAAGATGTTCAGGAAATTCCCCTTCCCCCCAAACTCAAAATTTTCTAAAATTTTACTTTAGAAGCTTTTTTAATTATTTCTAAAGCACTAAGACATAGAGCGTTATAAACATCAGAATCAACTTTAGAGGACAAATTATGTTATAGGAAGATGTTCTTAAAATTCTCTTTCCACCCAAACTCAAAATTTTCCAAAATTCTACTTTAGAACCTTTTTAAATATTTCTAAATCACTAATAGATAAAGTATTACAAATATCAGAATCGACTTCAGAGGACAAATTATATTATGGGAAGATGTTTTTGAAATCCCCCCTCCCCCCAAAGTTCAATATTTCCAAAGCTTTAGTTTAGAAGCTTTTTTAAATATTTCTAAAGCGCTAAGACATAGAGCGCTACAAACATCAGAATCGAGTTTAGAGGCCAAATTATATTATGGGAAGATTTTTTTGAAATCCTCCTTCGCCCCAAACTCATAATTTTGTAAAATTCTAGCCTTCTTTTCTATGGGGGGGGGGTATTTTCCCTGGGGGGTATTAAATTATGCCCTAGTTGGATATAAGGTTTTTATAGAAAGAGTTGTTATAGAAACTTCCAAAAGAGATCATTTGACTGGAAATTGAAATAGCTAGTGCCCGTTAAAAATACTTGGAAGTGATTGTTAGGCAACTAACACCCCTTCCACACCCACAATTTCCTGAAACACATCCAACCAAAATTTTGAGATAGCCATTTTGAGCTTTACTGTTCGATGACTATTCGATTGATTAAATGAATATAATAAAAACCCGGGTTTGGAATTACTTGGGCTCAGGAAAAGAGAGAAATATACTATTGGCTATTCAAAAACAGCAGCCAGAAATATACATTTTCTTGAAACGCTGGTCAAGATATTTGCCAATTGCGATGTCAGTGACTTGACCATGGCTTATAAACCTAAAATGCATTTTATTGCAGGCTAAAATGCAGGCTATGTAACTCTCCAAAATAAAATGTCTTCTTCTTTGGATGAATCTTAGGACGTTTTTGAATAATCCCATCGTCAGAATCAAAATTCTAAATACTGCCTTCGGTTGTTAGAGGTAATTTTAAACTCCAAGTAACTCCGTAGTAAACAAAGTTCAAAAAGGCGTTTTAGAAAAACGCCTTTAAATTTACAATCCAGTGAGTCATTTTACAAGTTTCTATGACAAAGCTTTGAATAAAATCCTTATATGCCCTCAGGACAGAACTTTTAACCTTTACCCTTAGGGCCATAGGGGGATTGTCATCCTCAAAGACATAGTTTCCAGACCTTTAAACTGCTTTGAACAAAATAGCTATCTCAAAATTTTGATTGAATGTGTTTAGAGAAATGGTGGGTATGCGAGAGGTGTTAGTTATCCTACAATCACTTCCGACTATTAAAAGGGCAGAAACCCTTCTAGTTTCCAATCGAATGAACTGCAACGCTTTTAATAAGAACCTTATATGCCCTCAGGACATATCTTACAACCCTTACCCATAAGGCTGTAGGGGGATTATCATCCTCAAATATATATTTTCCAGACCTTAATTTTCAGACCAAACTTTTCAAGATCTCAAAAGTTCCTAACGATATAAATTCAAATTTTTTCCAGGGGCGGGGGTGGGCGCGGGTGGCAGGGAGACAAGCTAAGATCCATAGGTACCTTTAAAGTATCCAACTACCCCACTGCCTATAGTCTTATTGGAGTCCCTCGTGATTTAGCAATACTTTAGGGGATCAAATCTTCTCCTATGTGATGTTTCTTTCTCAGCAGTTTAGCACAAATTTTGTTCACTATCTGAGATGTTTTCCTAAACTTAAATTCTCTATGTTGGAATCCAAGCATCACTATTTGAAAATTGAGAATTTAAACACGCATGCTTAGCATGAAATTCTTTACCTTGTCTAAAGATAAGAATCACAGGATCTCTTCTGGCTCTTTCGACCGCTTTTTTGATCATCTGACATTTTTTGAGCCAAATCTTGAGGTTTTCCACCCGAGCCAAATGCGCTGGGTGAACTGTGCACAAGTCAGACATATAAGGTAGAGAAGCAACGATAGCCTTGGTATGGTCAGGACTTATTCCTAGCTTCACTAGGTCCTCAGTAGCTTCGTCAAAGTTGTTTGGTAGATTTTCTTTTGGAAGAGACCCCAGTAGAAGATACAGCCAAGATCCAACAGCCAAGATCCAACTCCATTGCTCGAATGAATTGCTGGGGTACATAAAAAAATAAAAAATAAACTATTTAGTCTGGGTCTGAAACTAGATTATTATCTGCACAGAAAAAGAGAACGAAAGCTGAATTCCACGCATAGCTTATTAGAGACTGTGTAACTAACATTATCAAAATTTACTAGGCCATTTATATAATAAAATTAAATTATAAATAATGAATATGAACTTTAATTAAGACAGTGAAAAAACATATATCAAACAAATAACGACGATAACGAACTGTAAATAAGGAGCGACTCGGCCCAAAAGTAACCAAAATCTTAAAAAACGAAATATTGATATCAATACACACATCTAAGAATTTTGTTTTTTATGCTGATTCAAAATATATAAATTTTATTAAGTTTATTAAGTTTAATGTTACCCATCAAAAGCTCGGAGCCCGAGACAATTTGTCTCATTTCC
The DNA here is from genome assembly GCF_049724085.1 of Artemia sp. Qi Xiang Cuo. NCBI lineage: Eukaryota > Metazoa > Arthropoda > Branchiopoda > Anostraca > Artemiidae > Artemia > Artemia sp. Qi Xiang Cuo. The sequence goes on along the minus strand of NC_142808.1, from coordinate 11,074,181 downwards.
GAAAAGGGGGAACCCCTCCCTCCACCACTCAGCCCCCCCCCCATAAATAATAAGTGAACCTAATAAAAATCAGACCATCAGATTCAGCATATCAGTTAACCCTGCTACACAGGTTTCAAGCTCCCATCTACAAAAATCTGGATTTTATATTTTTGGCAGACGAAAGATCCCAGACGCGTGTTTATTTGTATAAATTGTTGTTTTTTTCTAGGAATGATCGTAACGAACCAATGATCATAGAAGACCAGGAGAGGGCTCATTTGAAAGGAAATTAAAAGGTTAAGTGCCCTTTATCAGTGACCACAAGGATTGGAGGGTAACTAGCCCCCTCTCATGCCCATTTCCTTCTAAAAACATTCAATCAAAATTGAAGGTCAAATCCCCCTATGCCCAAAACTCAAATTTTTCCAAAATTTTACTTTAGAAGCTTTTTTAAATATTTGTAAAGCGCTAAGACACAGAGCGCTACAAATTTCAGAATCGACTTTAGAGGACCATTTATGTCATGGGAAGATGTTTCTGAAATCCCTCTTCCCTCCAAACTCAAAATTTTTCTTTAGAAGCTTTTTTAATTATTTCTAAAGCGCTACGACATAGAGCGTTATAAACATCAGAATCAACTTTAGAGGACAAATTATCTCATGGGAAGATGTTCTTGAAACTCCCTTCCCCCCAAACTCATAATTTTCAAAAACTCCACTTTAGAAGCTTTTTAAATATTTCTAAAGCTCTGTATCAATTGTCTCTGATTGGTCCAGAAAATGAATGTAGCTGCAAGAGGAGCATGACATCATGCTACTCTTGGTGAATAAAGATGGTCAAAAAGAGGTATCACTTTGCGTCAAATATAAGATCACTATAATTATCTTCATCTGAGTCTCTCGTTTTAAAGAATGTGGGTCTTCCATATAAGTCTTCCATTTCCTAATGCTCCTGATTTGGCTCCTGATCAGAATATCCTGGTTGCTCCTGGTTTTTTGTTGTTTTTTGTTGTTAATACAAATTAACCAGAGTAAACCAGGTACACATAATTACTAGACACGCGATCACGATGCCAAATTTTATCCACTCTCCTTTTGTTATTGGTATCTCTCTCTGTTCCAAAACACCACACTGGGTTTCTATACGGTTTGATATTGTTGTATGACTTTCGATGATGCACTGGCTGATCTTATTGCCTTTCAAAAAAGTTTCCACATTCATAGTTTAATGATTAATGACCAATGGCTAAGAGATCCTTTGTTTAATAATGAAGTTTACGTCATGATTTTTAGCTGTTATGATGTTTAAAAGCAAAATGCCTGTGATACTTGTACTGTACAATGACGTTTTTATTATTTTTATATATGACGCCAAACCACCATGATTTATCGAGGTTGTACATGTAGTGAAGTTATTATTAAACCCAGAAACTCTGAATTTAATATATGAAATTATTTAATTTATGAGTCTTTGGAATTTTCGTTGTTCTTATGAAAATACTGTTTGTCAATGACACTTGCAGGTTTAATTCTTAATAAATCAATATTGAAGAATATTACATTCATTTCTGGTCTTTCATGGTTCTCAAGTCTTTCATCACTTTGACCAAGTGGATTTTTATTCATTTTTTTTAAATAAAAGCCCTTCTATTTCTAAAAATAGCCTTGAATAATAAAAAGAATATGTATATATAGATTTTTCAAATGCTTGAAGACACACTAATGAGTCACGTGACAAAAATCGTATTCACTCAAGTTAATCAGTAGAGGAATACTATTCAAAATACTGTTGAAATAGGAATATCTTGATACTCGATGCTTGCATTTTAGTCCACATTTTTCACTGGCTTTTATAATCTTCGTTTTTCCTATTTTAAATATTTTTTTCATTTTGTCATGATTAGCCAGTGTTGTCTCAGAAATTATTTACAACAAGCCTGTGGGGAGCATGTGTTCTTAATTATTTTGATTTTTCCAAAAAGCACGCTAACTTAATTAGCCAGCAAGAATTTTTACAGAATTGTAGGTTTCATAGAAATCTTCCAAAGTCTCTTCGTTTTCGATTAAATATAGACACGCAATCGGAACTAAAATTTAGAGATAGGGTTGGCTTTCAATCAGTAAACATACCAAAAAGCAGCCTTAAAAAAGCATTCTTTTCTTGACAGTCATTGTAAACTGGCGGAGTCAAAAGTTTCTTTATTAAAACGTTAAAGTTGACTATATAACTCTCCAAAATACAATGTCTTCTTCTTTGGATTACTCTAGGGATGTTTTCGAATAATCTCATCGCCAGAATACAAATTCTAAACTCTGCCGTGGGTTGTTAGAGCTGAGTTTAAATTCCAAGTAACTCCGTAGTAACCAAAGTTCAAAAAGGCGTTTTAGAAAAACGCCTTTAAATTTCCAATCTAATGAGTCCTTTTACAAGTTTCTACTACGAAGCTTTGAATAAAATCCTTATATGCCCCCAGGTCATAACTTACATCCCTTACTTTTAGGGTTATAGGGGGATTGTCATCCTCAAAGACAGGATCTCAAGACCTTCCAACTGCTTTGAACAAAATACCTATCTCAAAATTTTGATTGGATGTGTTTGGGGAAATCTTGTACGTGGAAGGGGCGTATTTTTGCCTTCCAATCACTTTCGACTATTAAAAAGGGCACTAGCCATTACAATTTCCAATCGAATGATCCCATTTTGAACTTTTTACGACAACGATTTCTATAAAAACCTTATATGCCCCCAATGCATAACTTACAACCCTTGCCCTGAGGGTCAGGGGGGGGTGTCAGCCGTACATACTTAAGGTACACCTTTAAGCTAAGTTGAATAAAATTGCCATTACAGAATTTTTAGTGGATCTCTGGAGGGAAATGGTGGGTGCGAGAAGGGCGTTAGTTCCTCTCCAATCACTTTCAATTCTTGAAAAAGGCACTAGCCCTTTCAATTTTCCATCGAATGAGCCATTTTGAAGTTTCTACAACACCACTTTCAATAAAAAACCCTTTTCCACAAAATTAGGTTTTCAAAGAAATGTATAGAACTCCATTAAACCAAAAATGAGCAAAAGTAAAATCAAATAGTCTACCAAGCGTGAAACTACCGCAAATCATCATCGATAAATAAACGAAACCCAAAACGAACAGACATTACTATAAATAACCAAGTCAAACTCAAAACGAGCAGAAATTAACATGAGTAGAGCTCGAAACCCCCTAAGCCTTCCTAAGGCCAGAATATAGTTTGCACTTTACTGAAAAAATACAAATGTTTTTACTATTATAACTTTTATAAATCAAATAATATTCACATTTTGATTACTAAATATCAGTATATGTATATTTAACTGACAATTCACATTCATTTGTATTTTTTTAAGTAATGTGCAAATTCTTTTATGGAGTGAAGCACGCAGAAGAGCGTTAAAAAGCAAGTAAAGCGTAAAATGGAAGTGCCTACTCAATGGATAACAAAAACTGGAAAAAATTATTCAGAGTATTAGAAGTTTGACCATTACAAGAAATAGCTCCACTTTGTCTGTCCAAGCGCGTATTTGCGAGCTCAAAAAGTGCAAAACTGATGGAATATTTTGAGAAACTTTGGAAAAAACAAAAATATAGTATGAAATAGGAGGAACCCAATGGAGATCAGTATAAAGTCGAGCCATCGCTCTACAAAGTCTTATAAAGCACCCGAAAGCGCTAAAGAAGCGCAGGTTTACCATCGTCAATACAAAAGTCAAAATTTCTGTTTCCCGAAAAAATTGAAATTTCGAAATGTGAAGGAACAATTGACTAGAGAAGATCACAAAATGGTCTCGGAATTTCAGAAGAGGTTCCAGACAAACACTAAAAACCTTGTAAATCATAGGCAGCGCAATCTCGCTGCCTAAGTAAAGAACGACGTTGGCGCAATGTATTATTGTTTTTTCTTTAGACCATGTTACTTTGTATCAAAGGATTTGTCGTAGAAACTTCAAAAAGGGATCATTCGATTGGAAATTGAACCGGCTTGTGCCATTTTTATTAGTCGAAAGTGATTGGAAGGTAACTAATACCCCTTCAATGCCCAAAATTCCAAAAACACAGCCAATTAAAACTTTGAGAAAGACATTCCGTTCAGCGTAGTTGATTTCAGGATAGAAAATGTATTTTGATGAGGATACTCCTCCAAAACCCTCAGGGCAATGGTTGCAAGTTATACCCTGGGGGCTTATGAGATTTGGATTGTAAGTTATGAGATTTGGGTTGTAAGTTTAAGTTGGGCATATGGGTTATAAGTTATGCCCTGGGGGATATAAGGTTTCTGTAGATAGTGATGTTGTAGAAACTTTAAAAAGGGCTCTTTCGATTGGAAATTAGAAGGGTTTGTGCCCTTTTAAATTGTAGAAAGTGATTTGAGGATAACTAGCAACCCTCTCACACCCACCATTTCTCCAAACACATCCAATCAAAATTTTGCAACAGCTATTTTTTTCGACATACTTAAAAAGTCCGGAAATTATCTTTTTGAGGATGACACTCCCCCCAGACCTTTCAGGGCAGGGGTTGTAAGTTTTGCCCTTGGGGCATATAAGGTTTTCTTATAGAAAGTGTTGTCGTAAAAAATGTAAAAAAGAAACGTTCGGTTGGAAACTGAAACAGCTAATGCCCTTTTTAATAGTCGAAAGTGATTGGAGGGCAAGTAACCCCCCTCTCACACTCACTATTTCCCCAAACACATCCAATGAAAATTTCGAGATAACCATTTTGTTCAACGTAGTTGAAAGGTCTGAAAAATATATCTTTGAGGAGTGCAATCCCCTCACAGCCTTCACATATCCTTTATGACCGAATGATTACAATTTAATTAGGGATCGGTTGAAAAAGATGAATGATAATTCGTGTCCAGGAAACGATGGTATATCTTCAAAGGCCCTGAGGTTAGAAAGGACAACTATAATACCCAAATTGGCCACAATTTTCTCGTTTGTAGAAAAGAAAGCTTGTTGGCCTCGTTCATGGGACATTACTGCAGCAGTGCCTCTTTTTAAGAAAGGTATTAGGAAGTTACACGAAAACTTTAGGTCTGTCTTTATGGGAAATTTGGTACGTAGATTGTTTTGTAAGGTTCTGGAATTTAGGCTAAGAGATTGGTGAAATAAGGAGGAACTACAGGCCCGATACAAGTAGAATTCAGATCGACATTCAGCACTGTTGACCATATTTTTAATTTGGATGTACTGAGAAAAAAATATGCTAGAGGAAAAAATGGTCAGCTATTCGTAGTTGTTATAGACCTGAAAAGTGCTTTTGATTCGGTAAATAGGAGGTTGTTAATTGAAAGTTTGTTAGAAATAGGCTTGCCTTCTTGCTTTGTAGCAATAATAGCAGATATGTTTTCTACATAGAATTGAAGTGGGATGGGGATGTTGGAAAGATGCTGGCTCACTTTGTTTCCATCGTATGCGGGGCAATATGCCTACCATTCTACATAGAATTGGAGTGGGGATGGGGATGTTGGAGGGATGCTGGTCCACTTTGGTTTGATCGGATGCGGGGCAAGATGCCTACCATCCTACATAGAATTGGAGTGGAGATGGAGATGTTGGAGGGACACTGGTCCACTTTGGTTCTATAATCACTCATATTAAAAATCCTTGCGTTATTACAGTTAAAAATAGATAAAATACGCCAACCTTCAACTAAAAGTTTGCAGCAAGAAGAGGAAGGACATTGGAATGGCCAGAAGCCAACTTTATGCCTGAACATTGAATTTCCATGTTCAAACAAGCTGCTACCAATTCCGTTTGAAATGTGGCGGACACATCTATACTGACAAAGATACTTCCCCCAGGGGGTTTTAATCCCCTAGCTCTTTTCTGTTGAGCAGGCTTCAAAGTCTTAAAAATCAAGGATTTCCAAAGTCAGGACTTTGAACCTTTCTAGACTTTGGATTTCTTGGTTTGGAATTACTTGGGGTCAGGAAAAGAGACAAATAACCTGTTGGCTGTTAGAAGACAGTAGAATTTCAATGTTTTTCCTGAGAGTCGATTCCGCTTTTCAGTGATTAATACGATCAGCCTTGGAACATACTATTTAAGAGGGGACATTGGTAGGGGGCACAGATATGAATTTCACTGCAACGTCCAGGTGGTTTTGGGACTCCCTAGCAGGAGACTTCCACCACTTGAGTTGACAAGTTTCTCTTGAAACTATTAGGTCCGTATTTAAAGCTTGCAGAGTCATGATATATTCGGCTTCCGTGGAAGCATATCCTGCAATGGCTATAAGAACTCCATCGTGTGAACACTACAAACTACCTTTATGCTGATGTGACTGCATCGCAGGGACTGCGATGGTACTTGTATCATTTTATTGACATTCAGCAGCCAACACGGCCAAATATTTCTCGTTTGCAATTTTTCTCTAAAATTGTAGAAGATCACCAGGTGAAATATACATTTTCTTCAAACGCTTGGGCTTTTGAAACTATTTGGTCCCTATTCCAAGCTTGCAGAGTCATGATTTATTTGGCTGCTGTGGAATCATGTCCTGTATTTGCTATAAGAATTCCATCATATGAACACCACAAACTGGCTTGGCTCTGAAGCGACTGTATCGCAGGGACTGCTGTGGTATTTGTACCTTTTTATTGACATTTAGCAGCCAACACGGCCAAATTTTTCTCGTTTGCAATTTTTCGCTAAAATTGTCGAAGATCGCCAGGTGAAATATACATTTTCTTTCAACGCTGGTCAAGATATTTGGCAATTGTGATGGGTGTGACTTGACCAAGGCTTAAAAACCTGAAATGCATTTTATTCCGCAAAGCCTTTCAAAGCTAATCAGCTATATCTGAGGATCCACCAAAATCTAACTGAACAAGTTGGCGTGTCTAAATCTTGGACAAAGACAGGACTTTTGAAATGGACGGAAAGAATTCAGAAGAGATCTTAATAGGTGCATCTTCAAAGGGCTGAAACACTGTAATCACGATTAAAATAGCACCCAACTCACTATCAGTGCGAATGAGGTCCACATTACTGAAACGCGGAAGCAAATTTGTTACCGACTCTTTAAAATCTTATAGACCACAAAACATAGTAAAAAGCGACTTCCATCTAGTAGTCACGTCAGATTTTAGTTTTCTGGTGCAAGCATTGCCAATAGAGATTTGAATCTGGCGCAACATGTCAGTAGCTACGACACTAAGTTTGAAAAAAGATGACAATATTTCTATCTTTTTGGACGAGAGGCAACAATTAAGCGTTATCGTTAATAGCGCACCCCCACAATCAAATTTAGAGTTTGGGCGAAGCACAAATAAAAACGTCATTATCAATAATCATTATCATAACTAGAAGCCGCACGACGTATCTTTTTTTTATTTGTTTACGGATTACTTTAGTTTTCACTATGTTAGTTTAGTTTTTACTATGTGGCGTGATCGTCTCTTATTAGGTTGCTAGCTACCGTTGCAACTCGGATCATGTCAAGGGACGGTAAGTTTTCTATTTAAAGGTTTTTGACAAGGAGGTTCTAAAATTATACTCTTTGTTTTGATCAGAATTTTCTTCAGTAGTTACAGCTTACTTTTTACAATGGGGCATGATCGTTTGTTACTAGGTTGCCAGTTACCGCTGCAGCCCGGATTATTGTAAGAGCAGTATGTACATATTGAATTTGCGGAGACATATAGCAATCTGTATGTTATTTTCGGGGACGTATACACATTTTCAAAGAGATTCAGAACTCCATCACATGGTCTTATACTTCTGGTCCGTCTTCTGCTAGTTGAGAATTGCGTAATATGTTATGAGGGACAAGTTTCTGACATAATTTACGTAGACTATATTTCTACTTCATGATATATATGGTATACATGCCTTTTAGGATAAATCCGTGTCAGAAAACCAGTGTGTCTTGTTTAGGTGTTAATATATTCGGTTATTTTTTGTATATATTCAAGTTTCAAATTATAATTTTATACAGTTTGAATAGTTCATTAATTCTATCAATATCTATATTTTTCAATCATTTACATTGATAGAGATATGGAATCTTCTAAGCGACTTCTGTTGAGTAAAATTTTCTTATATTATAATAAAAAAAGAAATTTATTTTTGTCTCACCATTAAGTTAAGAAAGAATTTCCTTTACCTTCCTTACTTACGCTTTTTTCCACCGTGCTGTTAGCTCTTTTAAAAAGCTTCCTATGTTAATTAAACAGTCCATTTGTTTTAATTTTAGTAAATATTAAAAAAAAGAGGCAGGTTCACATTGATTTTGGCTCATTGTACATGAAAAATTAAAATAGAATTTGCATATTAGTTTCGGCAGATTTAATTCGAATATGAAGAGTCACCCCCTCCTCAATATCATGCTCTTTATGCTAAAGCTGTTAGAACTTTCAAAAAAGCTTCCTATTCTAATTAAAAAGTCCTTGTTTTTTTTCTTCAAATTTCGGTAAATATTCAAAACAGGACCTGTCAGTTTCGCTGTTAAATAATCAAATTGCTTTTCATCCTTCCACCTGAAAAGGGTGTTAATGTTCAAACAGGGCGGGTAGTGTCACCAATAAAATATCAAATCACTTCTTCTACCTGAAAAGGGATGTTTTCTCACTATCTGATTTGTTGACACATTTGTTGGCTAAATGGCTTTTCTCAAAATTGAGTTACGAATTAACTTACGAATTAACTTACATAACGAAACTTCCATATTTATTTGTTTTTATCACATGCATTAAGGAGTTTACCCCTAGTCAATACCTCGCTCTTTACGCTACAGTTCGAATTTTGTTCAAATCACGAACTCTTGTATCACAAATGTCAGTTAATTAGAATAGATACCTCTTTTGAAGGTGCTAAAAAAATACTCTAGCGTAAAGGGGTGAGATATTGACTAGAGGGCGACCCCCTTCATATACTTAATAATTTTTTGGTTTAGATTATGTCTAGGGGTCTTCTTTCTTCCTTTTTTCTGTGATTTTAAGTATTTCACAATTTAGCTATATAAAGTTTGAAAAGCTTTGCATAAAAAAAAGATCTATAGATGTCAACTTTTTGTGTTTGGTACTATGGAATTGAAAGGTCCAGTGCCCTCCATTAATATTCTGAAAAAGTAAAAATTTAACTAGCTAATGAACTTCTGTCATTTTTTCTACTTTTCGGAGTTTGGTACTGTGGTACTGAAGGGGCAGTGCCCTCTCATAAGCTAAATAGTTTGAAAACTGAAAATGATTTTTATTTTAGAATGCTGTTGATCAGCCATCGCAGTAAAAACGTACAAAATTGGATGAAACTCAGGATAACACTGAGACGGGATTAATTAAATCATTGAATGCAATCAGATCAACTGTAATTCGTTTCGCACTGCATTCCGAAGGAGAGAAGGAATCTGACGAGCTAGCTGGGATTATCGACGTAAGTTTTAAATAGATATTCTGAAAATATTTTATTAATTTAGTAAATCGACTTCTAATATGCTTGCGGTGAATAATGCTATTCCCCCCCCCCCATCTCTCTCATTCTCTCCCCTTTCTTTCTCTCTCTCTCTCTCTCTCTCTCTCTCTCTCTCTCTCTCTCTCTCTTTCTCTCTCTCTCTCTCTCTCTCACTCTCTGTCCTTGTCCCTGAGAACTGATATGAAAGTAGCAAAAGTCAACACATTGTCACGATAAAAGTTTTTTAAACGTGACGTTGCTCCCAATAAACACTAGCGTAAGATTTTATTTCGTGTGGAAAGGGGAACACATCCTCGATAAAAACTACACGTAAATAATGAAGAAGACCACGCTGCCTTTCCATCATAAGCACCTGATTACAATCAAAACAACAGGAAAAATTTTTCTGAAGACAGTGGAATTTCAAACTTTAAATGAATATTTCGCCCCTATGCCTGAGTACGGCCCAAGGACCGCACTCAACGTAACAACCAAAAATATAAAAGAAAAATTATTCTAAAATGCAGAATTTGAGACTATTTTAGCTTTTAAAACAACCCTAAGCATTAAAACTTCAACGACGTCAAACAGTTCGTGGTAATGGACTGTAAGTAAGGAGCGCCCGTCCTCAAAAGTAACCGAAATTCTAAAAAATAAAATTTTTGATACCAACAGATATATAAAAAGAGTCGACTTTTTATGCTGATTTCAAATGCATAAATTTCATTAGGTTTAGTCGTACCTGTCAGAGGTTACGAGGCTAAGAAAATTTTCCCGATTTTTGAAAAAAAGGGATAGACACCCCTTAAAAGTCAAGTGATCTTTAATAAAAATCACACGATTAGATTTAGCGTATCAGGGAGACCAAATGATAAGGTTTCATGTTCCTATCTGTAAAAATTTGGAATTTTCTATTTTTTGCCACGCAGAAGGAAGATCACGGATGCGTGTTTAATTCATCACGATTGACATATAAAAATTTGCGGCGCAATATAACTGAATTAGCATGCATATATTTGAAATAAGATACAGAAACCTTCTGGGCGTTACAATTTTATAGCTTTTAATTAATTCTTTATGAACGATGTCTGAAACACAAGGATGGTCTTGGGGGCTATTTATCTAAGCTTTAATTCTTAAATCGTTGTAAATTTTTAAAAACTTTTTCTTTCAAAAGAAAAATTGTTTAATAATTTAGTAAATTGACTTCTTATATGCTTGCGGTTAATAATGCTATTTTCCGATTGACATGTAAAAATTTGGGGGGAGGGGGGCACTTTAATTGTTGATATGGAAGAAGAAAAAGTTCTTCGTTTGCAATGATTTATTTAGTCCAGGTTAACTTTGTCCATCACTTCAATCAAATCCGTCACCTAGCGACATGTTCGCTTGTTTGCTTTTAACATGTTCAGTTTTCATTATGAAAGACATATGCCAATGTAACTTTTTTTCTTATTTTAAAGGTTCAGGTGGTGGGACAATGACTAAGAAAAATTGACATAGTTTATTAACAATATAAAAATAATGGTTATTTCACATTAAAAATACGCTCCTTTTTTATAGATTAATGAAACACCACCACCATTGGGTGATGAAATATCGGCATTTACTAAACCAATTCTAACACCACCAGGGGAGTTCAGAGATGAGCCATCAGCATTTCTTCTAGACAATGTGGAATGGAATAAAGGTTTTCTTAATTATGTTTATGGGGATATGACTAGAGTAGATGATTTAACTTGTGACTTTGATATGATAGAGGGTCCAGAATGAGTAGATAGATTCATGCGTGATCATTTAGGCGATGTTAGTAGAGCAACTGAACTGGATTCTCATTTAGAAATTATGTCACAGGACAATACAGTCTGGCTTGATCAATTGTCCCCAAACACACTGGAAGACATGCTAACTTGCCTAGGGGACTTTATACCATCTCCATCTAATGTAATTGAACAGACAAGGGATGGTGTTATTGACAATTCTATGTCACCCCCCCCACACCATTCCCCTTAATGATACACCTAATGCTATTAATAGTAGTAGTAGTAGTAATACAACAATGCAAGTTGTTGGATCTAATTTTTTCGGGGGCATTTTTGACGATAGTTTTACTATTAGTGAATTGAGTCCTGTACAAATAGGTGCAGGACATGAAAATAGTGTCATATCCCTGGAATTACGAGAATTTCATTTGTTAGAGTCTGCTCTAAGTCACTTACAAACATATAGGGTAGATTTTAACCCTCCCGAGGAAAACGCGGTTGACGGGGGCATTACTTTAACTGACTCTGTGAATGTTCTCCATAGCTACAAAATTCAAGCACAAATTGAGATTCAGATTCAGAAATGGGAGGGTCATGGGGAATTTAAAGCATCAGTAAATCAAAAAGTTTATTTACAAAAGGGAACATCCGGGGATATTTTTTATTTTCATTTTTCAACTGGCAACCAGACTTTTTACTCTGGTCTAAATGAATATGAGGACAACTTTTTTAACTGGATAAATAAATTGATTTCAACGTTGGACACGTTTAATGAGAGGGGAAGTAGGTCCACAATTTTATGCATTGAACACATGGATCTGAATCTCAGTAGATTTAAAAAAAAACTTTATTTTAAGGGGAGGGCGGGGTAACAAAATAAAATGTCACCCAGATTTGTCAGCTACAGGAGGCATTCAAGGTTTAAATTTTGAAACGGGGCTGCAATGCTTTAAATATGCATTTTTAGCAGTAGCCCATAAAACATTAAACAAAGATTCAACAATGAAAAATCTCGACGGACTTGCTCGTAACGGTGGAAAAAATTTCCCTAAAGTAAATTTTGATTGTTTAGAGGGAAAGCATTCAGTGTCCTTAGAAGAGATAACCTTATTTGAAAAAGCAAATGAAAATCTTGGATTGGGGGTGGTTGTTCTCCAGTATGACACGGAATTTGTAGGATGGGGAGAGAAACCAAATAAAAAGGGGTTTTGTATTCAGTGAGGACACCGATGGTGGATAATGTTAAAAATTGGGTTTGGGTTATTTACGAGCCTCCCAAAGATGTAAATTCCTATGGTCATTTTTCCCCGTTGCAGCAATAAGTCGACTCTTATCCCATAGCAAGAACAAAGGAGAATGTCTCTATTGCCCAATGTGCCATTCCTCATTTAGATCTTAGTGAACATTCTCGGATCACCTGAGGCATTGCAAAATTCATGAGAATCAAAGAATTGAAATGCCGGCAGAAGGCAAAGATACTTTACAATTTAAAAATTTCCAAAATTCCCTGTTACAAGTTGACAAAGTGTCTCTAGACTGTGAATTAAGACTGGTGGAGGTATCAGACCCATCAAGGCCAAATATAGTCAAGGAACACAAACTAGTTGCGTGTTCCTCTGCGCATGCCCGTCGCGATTCCAATAACAAAATGCATTTGGAAGAGTTTTTTTGGCTATGGATGAGGAGGGTAGTATGGATCAGTTATTGATATCTTTAATAAAAACAGCAAACGTCGCACTTTCACGATTGCGTCATACCAACTATCCAATGACATTATCAGATAAACAGCAACTGGCACTAAAAAACGGGACGATTTGTTGGGTTTGTTGAGGTGTTCTTGCTCCAAAAGACGCTGTCCAGGATCATAATTATCTTATTGATGCCAATTTAACGGGAAAAAGTAACTTTCGGGGGTGGGCTCACATTTCATGTAATTTAAAAATGAAACAGCAACTCTTTCTTCCTGTTTATATACAAAACTCTAAATACGATCTGAAGTATATGCTACCAGCAATGGCACATCTTCAAAGAAATGGAACTGTGGATGATGCATGGGTGATAGACAGCTTTTCCTACAAAATCATGCCTAAATCATCGGAAAAGTTGCTTGTTTTGGAATTTATGTGGAAATTTGTTGAAGCCGACGTTGAGTACACACATAAAATTCGCTTTTTAGATTCCTACAGTTTTTTCCCTAAATCATTGAGCGAATTAATTCAGGTGCAGAAAAACGATGACGGCTGCAACGCTTTACCCCTTCTCAAGCAACAATTTCAAAATGATTTATATGATTTGTTGACGGTCAAGGGCATATATCCTTATGGATATTATTGTTGCATGTCAAGATTCACCGAGGAAACTATTCCTCCGATTTAATCGTTTTACGACAGTCTACATGATCGTAGGTACACCCCCGATGAATACAGTTTTGCTACGAAAGTGTGGGCAGAGGGAGGGTGTAAAAATGGGTTTGACTACTGCAAGCTGTATTTGTCGAGTGACGTGTTACCTTTGTTTGACATTATGTGTAAAAATACGGACAAAATCTATTGGGAATTTAATCTTGATTTGGACTATTATTTTTCATCTCCTAATCTGGTGGTGGACCTCATCCTAAAAATTGTTGGGAAAAAATTGGGCTAATCACAGACATTGATCAGCACTTGTTCATCGAAAGGTCAATGAGGGGTGATTTTGATTTTCACGGGGATCGTATTTTGGAAACTGATCCAACAGCAGAGAAGACGGGGACAAAATCGGATGCAGTTTTCCTCAATATGAATTCTCTCTGCCCCTCGGCCATGTCCCATTATGCGCTACCTTGCAGTGACTATAAATGGTTCAATGACCCTAAAGCTCCCCATTTCCCCAACATTGACAGTGTTGAGGAGAATGGCTCGGTTGGACGGTTATTTGAAATTGATGGGGAGATACCAGTCGATTTTCACGATTCAGTAAAGGATTTTGTTTTTCCGTGCATCAATAGACCTGTGACTAAGGACTCTTGGAGCAAGGAGTCTGACGAGCTGGCTGTGATTATCGATGTAAGTTTTAAATAGATATTCTGAAAATATTTTAATAATTTAGTAAATCGACTTCTTATATGCTTGCGGTGAATAATGCTATTCCTCCCCAATCTCTCTCTCCCTCTCTCTCTTTCTTTCTCTCTCTTTCTCTCTCTCTCTCTCTCTCTCTCTCTCTGTCCTTGTCCCTGAGAACTGACATGAAAGTAACAAAAGTGAAAACATTGTCACGATAAAATTTTTATAAACGTGACATTGCTCCCAATAAACACTAAAGATTTTATTTCGTGAGGAGAGGGGAACACATCCTCGATAAAAACTACACGCAAATTATGAAGATGACCATGCTGCCTTTCCATCTTTAGCAACTGATTACAATCAAAACAATAGGAAAAAATTTTCTGAAGACAGTGGAATTCAAAACTTTAAATGAATATTTCGCCCCTATGCCTGAGTTCGGCCCAAGGGCCGCACTCAACGTAACAACCAAAATATAAAAGAAAAATTATACTAAAATGCAGAATTTAAGACTATTTTTTAGCTTTTAAAACAACCCTAAGCATTAAAAATTCAACGACGTCAAACAGTTCGTGGTAATTAACTGTAAGTAAGGAGCGCCCGTCCTCAAAAGTAACCGAAATTCTAAAAAACAGAATTTTGATACCAACAGACATATAAAAAGAGTTGACTTTTTATGCTGATTTCAAATACATAAATTTCATTATGTTTAGTCTTACCTATCAGAGGTTACGAGGCTGAGAAAATTTTCCTGATTTTTGAAAAAAAGAGATAGACACCCCTTAAAAGTCAAGTGATCTTAATAAAAATCACACCATCAGATTTACCGTATTAGACAGCCCAAATGATAAGATTTCAAGCTCCTATCTGTAAAAATGTGGAATTTTCTATTTTTTGCCACGCAGAAGAAAGATCACGGATGTGTGTTTATTTCATCACGATTGACATGTAAAAATTTGCGGCGCAATGTAACTGAATTAGCATGCATATATTTGGGGTAACGAGATACAAAAACCTTCTGGGTGTTACAGTTTTATAGCTTTTAATTAATTCTTTATGAACGACGTCTGAAACACAAGGATGGTCTTGGGGGCTATTTAGCTAAGCTTTAATTCTTAAATCGTTTATAAATTTTTAAAAGCTGTTTTTTTCAAAACAAATATTGTTTAATAATTTAGTAAATCGACTTCTTATTTGCTTGCGGTGAATAATGATATTTCACGATTGACATATAAAAATTTTGGGGAAGGGGGGGGGCACTTTAATTGCTGATATGGAAGGAGAAAAAAGTTCTTCGCTAGCAATTATTTATTTAGTCCAGGTTAACTGCGTCCAGCACTTCAGTCAAATCCGTCGCTAAGCGACATGTTCGCTTGTTCACTTTTAACATGTTCAGTTGTCTTTATGAAAGACATGTGCCAATGTAACTTTTTTTTCTTCTTTTTATTGTTCAGGTGGTGGGACAATGACTATGAAAAATTGACATAGTTTATCAACTTTATAAAAATAATGGTTATTTCACATAAAAAATAAGCTCTTTTTTATAGATTAATGAAATACCACCACCATTGGGTGATGAAATATCGGCATTTACTGAACCAATTCTAACACCACCAGGGGAGTTCAGAGATGAGCCATCAGCATTAGTTCTAGACAATGTGGAATGGCATAGAGGTTTTCTTAATTATGTTTTTGGGGATATGACTAGAGCAGATGATTTAACTTGTGACTTTGATATGATAGAGGACCTAGAATGGGTAGATAGATTCATGCGTGAGCATTTAGGTGATGTTAGTAGTGCAACTGAACTGGATTCTCATATAAAAATTACGTCACAAAAATAATACAGTCTGGCTTGATCAATTGTCCCCAAACACACTGGAAGACATGCTAACTAGCCTAGAGGACTTTATACCATCTCCATCTGATGTAATTGAATAGACGGGAAATGGTGTTATTGACAATTCTACGTCACCCCCACAATTCCCCTTAATGATACACCTAATGCTAATAATAGTAGTAGTAGTAATAATACAACAATGCAAGTTGTTGGATCTAATTTTTCCGGGGACATGTTTGACGATAGTTTTACTATTAGTGAATTGAGTCCTGTACAAATAGGTGCAGGACATGAAAATAGTGTCATGTCCCCGGAATTACGTGAATTTTATTTGTTAGAGTCTGCTCTAAGTCACTTACAAACATGTAGGGTAGATTTTTTTCCTCCCGAGGAAAACGCGGTTGACGGGGGCATTATTTAAACTGACCCTGTGAATGTTCTCCATAGCTACATCGACAAAATTCAAGCACAAGTGTAGATTCAGATTCAGAATTGGAGGGTCAAGGGGGATTTAAAGCATCAGTAAATCAAAAATTTTATTTACAAAAGGGAACATCCGGGGATATTTTTTATTTTCATTTTTCAACTGGCAATAAGACTTTTTGCCCTGGTCTAAATGAATGTGAGTACAATTTTTCTAACTGGATAAATAAATTGATTTCAACTTTGGACACGTTTAATGAGAGGGGAAGTGGGTCCATAATTTTATACATTGAAAACATGGATCTGAATCTCAGTAGATTAAAAAAAACTCTATTTTATGAGGATGGCTGGGTAACAAAATAAAATGCCACCCAGATTTGTCAGCTACATGAGGGGTTTAAGGTTTCAATTTTGAAACGGGGCTACAATGCTTTAAATATGCATTTTTGCAGCAGCCCATAAAACATTAAACAAAGATTCAACAATGAAAAATCTCAACGGACTTTCTCGTAACGGTGGAAAAAATTTCCCTAGAGTAAATTTTGATTGTCTAGAGGGGAAGTATCCAGTGTCCTTAAAAGAGATAACCTAGGGTTTGTAGAGGTGTTCTTGCCCCAAAAGACGCGGTCCAGGATCATAATAATCTTATTGATGCCAATTCAACGGGAAAAAGTAACTTTCGGGGGTGGGCTCACAATGCATTTAATTTAAAAATTAAACAGCAACTCATTCTTCCGGTTTTTACCAATACCTCTAACTACGATCTGAAGTATGTGCTACCAGCAATGGCACATCTTCAAAGAAATGGAACAGTGGATGATGCATGAGTGATAGACAGCTTTTTCTACAAAATCATATTTAAATAATCGGAAAAGTTGCTTTTTTTGGAATTTATGTGGAAATTTGTTGAAACCGACGTTAAGTACACGAATAAAATTCGCTTTTTAGATTCCTACATTTTTTTCCTAAATCATTGAGCGAATTAATTCAGGTGCAGAAAAACGATGACGGCTGCAACGCGTTCCCCCTTCTTAAGCAACAATTTCCAAATGATTTATATGATTTGTTGACGGTTAAGGGCATATATCCTTATGAATCTTATTGTTCCATGTCGAGATTCATCAAGGAAACTATTCCCCCGATTGAATCGTTTTACGATAGTCTACATGATCGTAGTTGCACCCCCGATGAATACAGTTTTGCTAAAAAAAGTGTGGGCAGAGGAAGGGTTTAAAAATAGGTTTGACTACTGCAAGCTGTATTTGTCGAGTGACGTGTTAACTCTGTTTGGCATTATGTGTAAAAATACGGACAAAATCCATGGGGAATTTAATCTATATTTGGGCTATTATTTTTCATCTCCTCATCTGGTGATGAACCTCATCCTAAGAATTAGTGGAGAAAAATTGGGCTAATCACAGACATTGATCAGCACTTGTTCATCGAAAGGTCAATGAGGGGTGGTTTTGTTTTTCACGGGGATCGTATCTTGGAAACTGATCCAACAGGAGAGAAGACGGGGACAAATTTGGATATAGTTTTCCCTGATATGAAATCTCTCTACCCCTCGGCCATGTCCCATTATGCGCTACCTTGCGGTGACTATAAATGGCTCAATGACCCTCAAGGTCCCCATTTCCCCAACATTGACAGTGTTGAGGAGAATGGATCGGTTGGATGGTTTTTGAAATTAATGGGAAGATACCAGTCGAGCTTCACGATTAAGTCAAGGATTTTGTTTTCCCGTGCATCAATAGACCTGTGACTAAGAACTCTTTGAGCACTCACAATAGGTATTTAGTCGAGGTTGACGGATTGCATTGGTCACCTCAAAACAAAAACTTATTGCTGAGCTTCTGCCGAAAAAAAACATAGTTGTACATCATGTGACTTTAAAATGGATGTGCAACAACGGTTTCAACGTCAAAAAGATTCACAGATCACTCCAGTTTAGTCGAAAACCCTATTTGAAAACGTTTGTTGACACTTTTGTCAACAAACGTTCTGAAGCGCAGACAAAAGCCAAAAAAGAAATTTATAAAATCATTTTGAATTCGGCTTTCAGTAAAATGTGTGAGAGTGTTCGCAATAGGAATCGTTGTGCCGTCGTGACCGATCCCAAACAATGTGCTCGAATTATTGCCGATCTAAATTACACTTCCTTCACGATCATTGGCCCGGACATGTTACTATTGAATAGGAAAAAAAGACGCATTGTCCTGAATAAAAATATTGCTGCAGACAGTGCGATCTTAGAGATCTCTAATAAGCTCATGTTGGAATTCTACTAAAATCTGGCTAGGGTACAGTGGCCGGAAAAGGGGCAAGTAGAGGTCTGCTACAGAGACACAGATTCTCTACTGTTAAAAGTAAAAACCCCAAATCTAATTGGTGATTTGACGCTCGGTGAAATTATTAGCTCACGGATGAACTACACAAATTGGAGTGGTCTTTACCCAGAGCTAGTGAAACGTCGGGCACCAAATGAGCTTTTATTTTTTAAATCAGAAACGGGAAGCAATTTGATTTCCCGTGGTGTGTTTGTAAGTTCGAAGGTGAACTTTATACAGACACACGACGAGGAAATGAAGAAACGTTGCAAAGGAGTGCACACGCGCTATGTGGATAAGCATTTCGAAATGGACATTTATAGGAATTGTATTGTTCAAAATACAATTCCCCGAGCCATATTGCTGGCAATTTGTTCCCTCAACTACAGGAACTTTACTGTAAATGTAGAAAAAATTGCCATGAGTTCCATTTCCGACAAGGTCTATGTTTGTCAATACGGAGTGGCTACCCTCCCCCTTGGTCACTATTTAACTTCAGACTGGGCCGAATGTGTTATCCATAGAGAAAGCCTCGGTTCGAATAAAGTCCAGTAAATTTTTTCCTAAACACTTTGGGGGTGGAGGGTCTCGCGGCCCGGGAGGGGCAGCCACCAGCGGGGGGCGCACCGCCACTACCAAAGTAATCTTTTTTTACTTAGAGCAGATTTTTTTGTAAATATACATGTTTCATTAAAAAAAGTTAAATTATTTCAAGTGTTTTATTCTAATGTTGTATTTTTTCTATAAATAAACAAAAAAAGTGTATTTATTTAAATATTTTTTCTCTGTGTCCATGTAAATTTTGAATTTTTTTTATTATAAATAAATTTAAAAAAGTGTGTTTTATCATGTTTAATGTGCTTTTTTTCAATGTAGTATTTTTTTAAGTATTGTTACTTTTTTATGTATATGATTCTTTATTCGTCTTCTTCTTCTTCATATTATTCTTGAACGGAGTAGTAGGGAAATTATTTAGTCATTAGACAACTATGGTCTACAGATAGTTGTCCAGGTGAACTATTGAAGGGAACGTGTATCAATTTAAAACACCATTCAGATCGTTTCTGTGTGGGCCGTCAATGTCGGGCAAAACAACGCTCTTAACTAAAATAATTAAAATTTGCCATAAAATGTTTGTGAAAAAGCCAAAAAAATCTACTATTGTTACAGTATTTGGCAAATTCATACGATAAAATAAAAGCAATTGCTGACACCACGGGTTTGGTGCAGATACAATTCATGCAGGGACTTGGTGGTTTCAACAATATTAAACCAAACTCTTGGCTAATAATTGACGATCTGGCTGAATCTATTGAACAATGGTCCCAGGAAATGCTGCAACTGTTCACTGTTCGCTCTCATCATGAACAAATTTCCGTTACTCTGGTTGTACACAATCTCTTTCATCAGAGCAAATGTATGCTAACACTTGCAATGAACTGCACCTACTATATCATCTACAGAGTTGTTCGTGATTTTAGCTCGCTAATAACCCTCAATAAACAAACCCATCCAGGTGCCCCTAAATTTCTGCTCTCAGCATACAATCAGACAATAAATAAATCCCACGGTTATATCCTATTGGATCTTAATCAAAATACACCCGAGAATCTGCGTGTAGTCACAGATATTTTCAACAATGAAATTACAGTATATCTCCCCGTGAACACTAGAAAGACCTATTAGTCGCTATCATGACACTGAAGAAACTACATGAAAATAGATATTTGTTTTCAGTTCTAAGCACTTCAAAACCTTCGCTTAAGAAAGCAATACTCAAACATGGTAGTGACAATGATTTCATTAATCTAATATCTGAACTTTGTTTAAATTTGACCGAGGGTAATGTTCAACTGCCAGAAGTAGTTAAGCAACAGGCAAAGCAGCATCGTTCCATTGTACGTACATTGGCCTCTAAAAACAAAGGAAAGAATTTTAAAAGGAAACGACTTCTTCAGGCGGGCGGTAGCTTTTTTACACTTTTACCGCCAATAATTGCAGGACTTGTAAACAGTTTTCTCTAGAGAATGAAAAAAACCTATAAATTGACTCCAATAGAACTCGCTCTCTCACCCGTGGAACACTTTGAGAACAATCTGAGTAAATTCCTTGACAATGAAAATATTGAAGATGATAAAAACTGCTTTTACTTCAAGATGCACTTCACCGAGTGGACAAAAACAAGTCCTATCCGTCGAGGTCCGCTGCTGCTGCTCCTGGTAGTGATCCCAAAAAAATCAGCTTCTCAAGAGTCTGCTGCTGGAACATAATTAAAGAGGGAGTATTTGGATTATATTGTTTCGAAATTCGGAAATATAAGGCCCAAAAAATTTGTTGAACAAAGAAAACGACTCCTAGCTTATCTCTTGGAAAGTGTTCAAGATCATGTTCAAGTTGAGAGCAATGGGAAAGGGATTATAATTCAGGGCAAGAGCTATAATCTACTTGATTTAACCTATGACATGGTTACAAAACGCAAAGGACTATTATTATTTGACTGTCGTCTATAAAATTCTCTAAATACATTAAACTTCCCCAAAAGTCTGATTAGCAATAAACAAATTCTAAAAAAATTAGATGAACATGCATCATCATCATCATCATCAAAACCATTAAAACATGAACATGAAGAAGAAGAAGAAGAAGAAGATTTTAAATCAATCTTGTAAAATACTAGCACACCTAGTGGAAAAAACTTGACAATGGCGGCGAGGAAAAAGCGAAAACGTTTCATGTCACCATCACCATCTAGTGTACAAAAGGGTAGGGACGTTACACAACGTGTTTCGGTTCAAAATGGTTGAAGTTCTGAAAGGTGTTTATGAAAATATTGGTGAGGCAGGGGGTTTAAGTTCCCCCACCACTCTTTCCAAATTCACTGGTGTTCACACTAAAAGTGTACAAGACTATCTACAAAATGAATCAAGTTACACTCTGCATAGAAATCATAGACTTTGTGCCAATCAATATGGAAAAACTAAAGCCTTTTACCCATTGCACATAATGCAAGCAGATCTCCTGACTCTAGATGAGATTCAACGACGTCACAAAACACCGTACAAGTACATTTTACTTACCATCAGTGTTTTTAGTCGCTTTGCATATGCAATTCCATTGCGATCAAAGAGAGGTGTTGAAGTTACTCAGGCCATTGCCAGTATTCTCGAACAGGATTCATATAAAAAAAATTCAAATGGATCGTGGTAGTGAATTTGTTAATCCCCATGTTGCAAAAGAACTAGAGAAATATAGTGCACTGCTCTATCATGGTCATATTCCTATAAAGGCTGCATTGGCCGAATGATTGGTAAGAACTATTCGACTTTTAATTTCAAGATATTGTACATTGAAAAATATATCGACTTTAATTCATGATCTAGATAAAATCATGTTGATTTATAATCAACAATCTCATCAATCATTGTCCAACTCTACGCCAACGGAAGTTCATCATTCTGATCATGATACAATTGACACTTTTCTTAAACAATATTCCAATGAATCAATTGTCAAGATGAAAAATAAATTCACTGTTGGTTATACTGTTCGAATTAATAGAACAACTAATGTTTTTGAAAAGGGGAATTACTTGTGGCCCACCGAATTTTTTAAAGTGGCAAAAATCCTAGACACTAAACCCATAACTTATCGCATGCGTGATACTAAAGATGAAAAGATTCTCGGTGGTTTTTATGACTATGAATTGCAAAAAGTTAAAAATAATAGTGAAATCTATCAAATTGAAAAGATATTAAAGACACGTACTCGCAGGGATAAAAAACAGTTACTTGTTCGGTGGCTAGGATACAACTCTGATTTTGATTCTTGGATTGGTGTTGAAGATATTGACAATGCCCAATGATTTCTATGTAACTTTCATGTCCAACGTTTCCGATCCTCTCTACAACGACTTGAATACGACACAAGTGATTTTTGGACAAAAATCTCCCCCTCCATCAAATTTGACGGTGCTTATGAAGTGGCTCTTGTCGACTGTATTCTCAAAAATACCTATGACATCCTGAGAAAGGATCGTGTGTATGATATAAAAGTTATACCATTCAATTGGACACTCTTTGTCGACTATGAATGGGTTGAAGCACTTAATTCCAGCAAATATCCACATGCCAAGTTGAAATATATTGAATATGATAATATGGGAGATTTGTGCCGTACAATCAATAGAAAAATCTCAAATCGTAGGAATGGTACATTTCATTTTAATTATTCATTGGAACATGATAGGATTTACATTAGCTCACCTGTTGACACTGAAATAATTATTCTCAGTGACAATCTGAGAGACGTTCTTGGCTTTAAACAGAATATGATCAAGGGGAAAAATGCTGGCACCGTTTACGGGATGGATCAAGTAAGTTTTGCTGATTATCCACCACGTTTCGCCTTTGACTCTTGCATATTTCTCTATGCATCCTTTGTGGAAATGTCGAGAGTCGGTAATTCAAATGTCCCCCTCCTACGTGTTTTTGAACGAAAAACAACTCATAAACTTGTTCATCACTATAATATAAAGCATCTTCAGTATGTTCCGGTAAACACTTCGTACTTGGAACTCTGTCAGTTAACACTAAGAAGTGAATTGGGTGATCCTCTAGCAATAACAAAAGGCTTATCAGTGATTACATGTCATTTTCGAACCATTGTCAACGACAGCACAATCACCTAAACTGAACAATAGAAGAATTCTATTTGTCTGTCCCGATATTGATTGTTATGTTGGTGCTTTGAGTCAACGTCAAATAGGCAATGGATTGGACTGCTACAAGCGTCGTACTACAATGTCTGGCTATGGTCTTGGTAGCTAGCTTGCTAGGCTATTTCGTTCTGCACTACCCCTTGCCAGAAAATATCTTGTACCTGCTGCATCAAATTTTGCTACCTCCACACTACAGGACTGGGGGTCGGGCAAGAATTTCAAGGAGAGTGGTAAGGAAAATATTAGATCTTCAACATAAGCCGTTGGTGAGCAACTAAAATCTTGAAAAAATGGGGAGGGATTGAAAAGGATGCGTTCGCGTCATTCATTCATCAGTCTCCACTCAGGCGGGAAGCGAAGGACATCAACAAGGACTTTGAGGAATAAAACAACGAAGGCCAATAAGCAGAAGAAGAAAAAGAAAAAGATTGTTAGATCAAAGAAGGATTTTTCTCTTAAGATGACTTATCTCCCCCACAAGGAATCATATCCATCAATCAGTTCCTCATTGAGTCTATTCAATGCTGAAAATGTTGATGAAAGTGTCAAGTATGGCTACTATGAATAACTTCATCCCCAACAACCCCTCTCGGAGAATATACACTTTCAAATATTTTCCAATGAAGACTATTTCATTGATTTGTCATCAACATTTATTGATTTAAATTTTGCGGTGAAGAAAAAGTCAGATAATACAACTCCAAATGCTGGCGATGGTCTCTCCTATGAAAACTGTATTCTACAGAACCTATTCAAACAAATTAATGTATTTATTAATGGAACATTGGTGAGCACTAGCAATAATTTTTCAAAATATGCAAGCTACATACAATTTATGATGATGACACCAAAGGCGTACAAGGAATTGAGAGGACAATCATTGGGCTACGAATAATGATCAGGTGTTGATACTGACGGTGAGTTGACTACTGCAGTGACCCAGGAGTATCATCTGGTTGGAAAACTAAATCATGAGATATTCAATATATCCCAATGGCTACCCCCCAATGTCGAGATTGACATAAAGTTACAGATGGCACCCTCGACTTTCATTTTGAGAAAAACACTTCCTGCAGCACCCGATACAAATGTCATTATCACATCGGCAATTATCCACGATCAAAAACAACAGGTTATGAGCTCTGTTGCATTGGCAGTGAAAAAGCTAAGAGCCAATGGTAACAACATTAAACTTCTTGTCCCTCATACAATCACCAATCAACGTCACATGACCACCGGCTCTCGCAGCTATAGCAACTCATCATTTATCAATGGAGAAATCCCATCAAAATTGGCTTTGGCCTATGTGAAGAGTGGCAGTGCCGTTGGATCCTGGACTGAACCCCCTATGATTTTAATTTTTTCGGTCTATCTAGCCTTGTCTGCAAAGTGAATGGTATTCCACTGTACACTCTATCATTTGACAAAAAATTCTATTGAACTCTGTTTGAGTTGACCTTGCAATCCCTAGATCATGACTCTCAACTATTTGAAAATGAAAAGAACGATTCAATGTTTTCAAAAAATCATGGGGTAATTGTTTTGGATTTGTCTGGAACACAGGATATAAGTATAGTACGTACGGGACGTGTGCGTTTAGAGTGTAAATTTGCCGATGCTCTGACTGAGAGCATCACGCTAATATCACTGAGTCAATTTGAAACCTATTGGGAAATCACACCCGATGGCAGTGTTCTACTAGACTTAGCACCGTGAACACAAACCAAATAATCAATGTATTTATTATGGATCCATAAATGTCCCAGTACAAGTCCTATTGCATACCTTCGGACTTAATTGAAAAAATTCCATGTGTTAACAATACCCTAATCATTATTAATAGCAGTCCATCGACTTTGAAGACCAGCCATTGGCTATACATCTCTCAAACAGTGAAGAATATTGAATTTTTTGATTCTCTTGGCCCATCGTATAAATTCTACACTCCATACATCAGCAACTTTATTGAAAGCAGTGGGAAAACCATTATTCAAAATAAACGAAGAGTACAGGATTTAACGACTGAGACATGTGGCTTTCATGCGCTACTCTTTTTCATGTTCAGATGTCGTGGCTACACCTACAAGCAGTTTCTCAACATCTACGTTGACTTACTTTGATTGAAAGACTTTCTAGTGGAAAATATACTTACAAGCGTATCTTATATTGATTTTAGTGCCCTACGAATAAAATGTTCTAAAAATTTATGTGAAATTGTTTATTAATAAAAAAATTTATATACATGATAAAACGACTTTTCAACTCTTTAGATTTCATCCTCTACTAGGTATTTGTCGACAACAACTAGTGCAGGTAGATTATCTGAATTCACAGTGTACTGATCCTGATGTACTGCAATGTCAGGGTCATATCCTCTAAAGTTGAGTGTGACTTCGCTCTTGTCATACCTTTTTGTATAGTCAATGATATTATTCTTATTCATTCTATAGAATTCACATGTTTCAATTTGCTTATTTGAAGCAGTTTCACAATTAGTGTCCTCAAGTGTCGAATCACATTCCGTCACAGCCAAATAAAAATCAGTGGGCTCATATTCATAACAAGCATTGTCTTCTCAATCATTACGTAGAAACCATATTTTAGTTGTTCCAACAGTTAAATCACTGACCCGTTTCCTCCTCCCAAAACAATCTAAAACCACGACGATACCAATCTCGTAGCAATAAACTAACATCACGGTCAGGATTCTTTCCAATCATACCTGGGTATGTATTCTCCTACTGCTTATATTTATTTTAATGGCCGTTCGAGCATAGGTGGCCTTTAGGATGAGATTCACACACCTCTTGAAGACAGGAATTGCAACCTTTAATTTGTACAGCATATCATTTATGCAATTTACACAGGTTGCATAATCTACACTTTTCATCATACTCATCAATCATTGTGCATTTCACACATTATGACCAGCTGCCCAGTGTGTACATACATAAAGGACATGTATGGAACATTTTGTCATGTGTTGACACTCTCATTGCCACAATGAAACTGAGCTAGCAACAACAAAAAATTGTCAGGGATAGAAAGAGAGGAGTAAATCATCCTTGAGCTCCATCTTTCTCACGAAAAAAAGTCCTAAACTTCAAAACTAATGTCTAAAAGCAAATCCACAATATCATTTTGCCGTGTCTTGATCAATATATCCATAAATTGTGTAAATGCATTTGAACCACGACGTAGAAGCTTCATAAAATAGTCTAATGATGAAGAATCACTTTTCATTATATCGACAAGCATTCCCCGAGAAAACACTTTCCTCTGAATAGACAGCTCTAGAAAATCGTCATCTAGAATCAAACGTTTTTCTATAAGAACTAGATTCCTCATGATTCGCTCTTTTTCAAATCTATCCATTTTTTTTAGTCCTAACACTCTCACAACCAACTTCAGACTAACCAGAATTTTTTCTACTCTAAAAAATATACGCTAGTCTACTATGGAAAGAAAAAAATACCATTGATTTAGAAACAATTTTATTGAACATAATTACAATAATAATATTCACTGATGCATTTTATTGTCATCAATATATTTCAATAGGACATCTAATGCTGACCGAAGTTTATTTATATGGAGAATAGTCACTGGCAAGGCTGACTAAATCCAAGGACAAAAAACAGCTGTTTTGGAGATTCATCAGTAAAAGTCTACAATCACCAATTTCGGCCATTCACAGTAACATATCAACATGTTTTCATTCTTTTTCTTCTTTTTTTACTATCTTAATGAAAAAATTTACCAATTATTCAAATATCAATATAGTTATCTAACCATATCTTATTCACAATAGCAACGCCTAGAAAACACCTCTACTTTCCGACTACATATTTTTTTTAATACACTTTAATTGCTTACTCAACATAAGTAGAGCATACTTACTTAAAAACCTCAGTATTTTTTCTGTCTATATTAATTTATTACTAGAAAATAGAATCAAACCTCTTCCGAAAATGTATTTAGCTGATCTTTACTGTACACATATTGCCAAATCTTTTCCATGTCATCCCAGTGTGTAATTATGCCATGCTCCGTGGGATACCAAATTGATAAAAGCCCTCTATGCTCTTCTGCTTTAGGGTCAACAAATATATCACTTTCTAACGCGCCAGCCATTACCCGTACATGTTTTGGTCTTCCCACGCTAGAAGAAGAAGAAGAAAAGGGATAAGTGGGTAACCACCCAGCAGCTAACTGTAATAGTCTAACACATCTCATATAAAGAGATTAAAGGAAGAGTGCTAAATAATCTTGAATAAAAATCTCAATTATCGACTAACAGAAGAAGAAGAACAATTGGAAAACTAAGCCTTAGAGTTTCAGTCCAAACAGGATATTTCCTACCAGTGAAAAAAGAAAGAACAAATATGCAAACATTTCGGTTGAGGCCTCTGTTCAACTGTTCTCAGGGCGCAAAAGTAAGTAAATAGCATAAAAGTTAGTCTGTAATAGAATTTTTGAAGTATTATTACTTTTTTCAACTCTAATTTTTCAGCCGAAATACTACAACTAAACTGAATCACTTTGGTAAACGATGGCTTTATAGGCACTCTTCTCCGAAAACCCAAGAAGTATCAAAACTCATTTTAATTAGCTATTTTGAACGAACCTGACTAATTCTACATGGGCCTACTCTACATCCACCTATATAGAACCCTTTGAAGCAAAAAATTCATCTAATGCGGGGGCTGGGTGGTCGGTTTTTAAAAGTTAGTACCACCCGTGTCGTGTCATATTTATTACCTGCTACCGATGTCAAGAGTGTATCTATGCCTCAAATCTTATACGGCAGGGAGGGAGAGGGTTTGAAGCCCTTTCGACTTTCTTTATGCTTGGCCCTGAGTGAGCATTTCAGCCTTAATCCCTAACAATTTCCCGAATGTAACTCTTCTTTGAACCTTTTTTTTTTTAGCTTTTTAGGCTTCCTTTTATCGAATGTAACTTCAAATAACAACAAAGATTTTGTTTAAATTAGTAATTACTAACAATCATGTAAAAGTAGAAGTAAAAGTATTAACCAGTAGTAAGTAGTAATTAGTAGTAATTAGCAATTGATAGTAATAATGATTCTTATGATATTTGGTTATAAGCACTATGAAGACTCTGGTTCATTAGACGTTTGGAGGAAGGATTTAAACTTTAATACACCTTTAAATTACAGTTCAAAACCGTCTTATGCACTGTAAACAGAGATGATGTATTTTTTCTCAGACTAATTTCTTTTAGACCTGCCCATATCAGGGTTCAAAAACTTTAGAGTGACATAATCCTAAAATAAAGTCCTTTATTTATGTCTTTCGACACATAGCACTTAAAACTGGAAAACATGACTTACCGATGTTTTTGGCAGCAATGAAAAAAGGGGCACATCCAGAATTTTTCTTTTTGTGGGGGGAGGAGTATACATTAAGAAAAATAAATATCAAAAACTTGTTTGTATGCATTGTTAAGCTTTTACGAGTAGGACAAAAAATTCGGAGGAAGGGGTCTTAAACCCCTTAACCCCCCCCCTCAGGATACCGTCTTGAAAATGACGTTATTTTCTTTTCCGATAAGACTAAAAAGACTAATCCCTTAATTTAGAAAAGACTAAAATCCCTTGATTTCCGCTAATTACGCTTGCTAAAAAAAAATAATCAGGATACACATTTAAACTAATCGGCATATTTGTATAAAATCAGGGAAATTTATATGGAGGAAAGAGAAACCACCTTTTAAGAAATTACGCTATTAAAGATATGAATATGTATGTCCCTAAATAGGAGAGAGGGTTGAAATATGGCTACTGAGCTTATCTTTTCACAGTAAGTAACAATGGGTTTATTTGAAAAAATATATATATATATATATATATATATATCTGCATCATCAATTCCTTGAAGCAATGCTTGTGCAGGAGAAAATCCTACTAATAAATCAAAAAACCAAGAAACCAAAAAAAAGAGAAAAAAAATAAAAAAATAAAAACAAGAAATAGAAAAAAAAACAAAAAAAAATATAATTAGAGCTCAACTTACCGGACCCGAAAACCAACGAATCTCCAAACAACACCCAACAAAATTATAATAATTATAATCATATTCAGCTGCAACTAAACCCTCCTCAAAACAAAACTTAAGTGGCGTGGAATAATCCATTCAAAATATGCACATCAAAACAATGGTTCTTTAGTGACTTACGAAAATCCTGCAAACCCCCAACATTCCTTAAATCCTCTGGCAAACTCTCCCAAACTAACGGAACAACATGGCGACTTGAAAAACTAGACCTAGACGTGACCATAGCTAGTCTTTGCACCAACTGAGAAGATCGTGTCAAATGATCGTGAATAGTAGACGTAAGACTAAACATTCCCGAAAAACATGATGGTAACTCCGAAGCTAAATATTTAAACATAAACAGAGCATTATAGAATACACATATTCCTGCCAACGGTAGAATTTTATACTCGCGGTAAATATGCCTCACCGATACAGATGGGTCAATTTGATTACCATAAAGAACTCTAATTGCCATATTCTGTGTTACGCAGAGCCGATGGAGGTGAGTTACGAATGTTTTCGACCAAACCATACAACAGTAAATGCGATATGGGTGAACCATAGAAAAATACAACATTATCAGAATTTCACACGGAAAAAGATGCCTAAGTTTACGCATAATACCAATATTACGAGACAATTTGCTGTTAACAGATGCAATATGGTCTTTAAAACTAAGGCTTTCATCAATTATAAAACCAAGGTATTTAGTACTAGTAGATCTTACAATAGTATGGTGCCCTACTTCTATACTATTAATCCATGGATAATGTCTAGTAATTCTGCCATAAATCAAAAAATTTGACTTATTATTATTCAGTTTCAATTTATTTACTCGCATCCACTTTTCAATCGAAGAAATACCTTGTTTCAATATAGTCATCAACTCATTTTTAGTTCTAGCAGCTACACAGTATCAAGAAAAGCTGGTCAATAAGATGACTTGTCTCCGGGGTCACATCACGAACAATCTTCTTTAACAGTTGATTCTGACGTATATAGTTACAGAGAAAAATTCCATTCTATCAGGGAACATAGCCGAGGTACCATTTAGGTATTCAAATCTGTCTAAAAAAAAAACTAAATTTGGCCGTGTCAAAGGTGCCAGGGTGCCAAGAAGAGTTCCTTTTCTGTGTAATCGCCTACCCTCATTCTTCTCAAACATATGGTAAGGAATCTACAAATAACACAATTTTTATTATTTCTATATAACTATGCCAACTTAAATTAAAAAAATACCTATTGTAAGAGAAGGATGAATGAATTATAATCATGAGTGCAGCGGCAGCTGCAACCTAATAAAAAATTCTATTTATAGCTGATTTAGAAATGGTAACTATTACCTCGATTAGTCTTGAGAGCAGAACGTTGTTTATAAAACAAACCTATGGGAATTTCAATGAATAGACTGAACCCAAAGGAACATCCTGGGTGTTACAGTGCTTTCCCCCTCCCCGAAAAAATGACCCGTTTCTCAGAACCCCTATGCCTTCCCAAGGCCAGAACATGATTTGCACTTTACTGGTAAAGTATAAATGTTTTTACTTTTATAACTTTCATTAATAAAATAATATTAACCTTTTGATTAATAAATATCAGTGTATGTATATTAAACTGACAATGCACATTCATTTGTATTTTTTTCAGTAAAGTGCAAATAATGTTCTGGCCTTGGAAAGGCATAGGGGTTTTGAGCCCAACTCATGTTAATTTCTGCTCGTTTTGAGTTTGACTGGGTTATTTATTGAATTTCTGATCGTTTTGGGTTTCATTTATTTATCGATGCTGATTTGTGGTAATTTCACGATTGGTAGATTATTTGATTTTATTTTTGCTCATTTTTGGTTTAATGGTGTTCTTTACTTTTCTTTAAAAACTTATTTTGTGGAAAAAATTTTTTTATTAGTTTCTATTCATTTTACATTGACATAGTCTTTTCAGGGAAAAAGAAAACAATACTTTAAATCTTTTTATTTTTTATGACTTAGTTTGGCCTGCTATTTGTATACTGGAGAAATATTTTCAGTAGCCCTTCTCTCAAGCCGATTCATTTTCCAAACGCATCCAGTCTAAACTTTGAGGGAACTATTTTGTTCAGTGTAGTAAAACGGTCCAGCAACTGTGTCCTTATAGATATTAGCCATGTCAACCCACCACAATTATGCAATTCGCCAATTATGCTTTGAAACTAAATGTTGCTTTAAAACATATAAAGAGGATTTTTTTTTTTGGGTGCAAATAAAACACCTCATAAATATAACGCGCACGACAGGGGGTATTAAGTTGAAACTTTTGGAGATACTATTATTACTACTTATGCTCTTACAATTTAAATAAGTAAAAAGAGTGTAAGCTGTGTAAGCGTATCCAGGTTGTTAAAGAGTATAGATAGAATCTTCTGGGAATGATATTAAATTTTGTTTTTCAGGTCAACTTCAGATGTTATAAAATAAAATAAAAAAATACCGTTTGTCTCAGGATTAAAAATTGTTGAAAAGTTTCTTCAACATACAAATATCAACCCATACTATGGATTCTTATAGAAAAATACTGAAAAGATATAATTTTTTTTCCATGAAAAAGACTATGTCAATAAAACAGAATTTCATTTAAAAAACCTTTTTTCTACTAGACAAGTTTTTCAAAGAAAAATAAAGAGCTCCACTGAGCCAAGAATGAGCATAAATAAAGTCAAATAATCTTCCAAGTATAAAACTACCACAAATCACTGTCAATCAATAGGTGAAACTGAAAAAAAAAACATTAATAGCCGATTCAAACTCAAAACCAGCAGAAATTAACATTAGTATGGCTCATAACCCCCATGCATTTTCGAGACCAGAGCACAATTTGCGTTTTACTGAAAACAAAATCCGTGTGAAACGTTTTCACTGTTCTTACTTTCATAGATAAAAATTAACAAACTTTAAGAATTAATATCGGCATACGTCAATTAAACTGTCAATCCACGGTAATTTTTTTTTTCAGTAAAGCGCAAAATTTGTTCTGATCTTGAGAAGGCATGAGGGGTATCAACCCTATTTATGTGAATTTTCGCTCGTTTTGAGTTTGACTCGGCTATTTATTGTAATTTATGTTTGCTTTGACTTTCATTTATTCATTGATAGTGATTTGTGGTGGTTTTACGCTTGGTCGATTATTTGACTTTATTTTCACTCATTCTTGGCTTAATAGAGCTCATTACTTTTCTTTAAAAAACTTGTTTTGTGGAAAAAGTTTATTTTAAATTAATAACAAGAAAGAAAGAAAAAAGAGAAAGAAAGAAAAAGAAATAAATAAAAAATAATAATAATATTAAAGGGGCAGGAACTACATACCACATCCATGCTGTGGGGTCCCACTCACCAACCAACAAAAGATTTCAACTTAATTTAAATCAAATTATATATCCTCCAAAACAAACAAAACAAAATTTATACTTGCTTAATAATTTTTCTGTCAATTTTCCTCTAAAATCACTAAAATTTTAGTCTTTTTCATATCATTATTTAAGTTTTTCCACAATTTTATACCCTTTATAATAAAAGAAAACGTGGACCTGGCAAACACTATACAAAAGAACAATACAAAATGTAAGGATTGATTAACGAAAAATAGAGAAGCCTAAGTATACTAGTTGGAAATATATATTTAATTTTATGAATCATCCCCAAATTACGCGAGAAAATCCAGGATAAAGTTTCAATATGGGATCGGAAAATGAGAGTCTCATCTACAATAATGCCAAGATACTTTACTTCCTTTTAACAAGTAATCATAACATCTTCACATGTTAAATGCTGTATCCATGGATAATAATTTGATGTCCTCGAAAATACGAAAAAAGTGCCTTCCGCTGATTGACTCTCAGCTATTTTGAAACTTCATCCCAATGGCCAAAGCAATAGAACACATCTGTCACCACACCATTACATAAAAAGGGGATAGGATGGGTCTCAGGAATTACCATATGATCAGTTTGGGCAATGGTCTAAGCAAGATTTTTGCAAAAGTGTTGGGGAATAGATAAGGGGCTGAAAAAAAAATGCAGAAAGGTATTGAAATACAAGAAGGATTTTGTGAAAATTATAGTACTATAGATAGAATTTCAATTTTAACCAGTCTAATTAGGAAATATACCAGGAAAAAAGATGATAAGTTTTTATGTGCCCTCTTTTACTTAAAAGGTGTTTTCAATAGTTTAAATAAGGGAATTCTTATGCATTGTTTGATTAATTTAGGATTACCACATCAGTTTGTGCAAATTTTAATACAAATGTATTTGATGGAAAAGTCTGTAGTGTGGGTTGGTAAGGAACCATAAAGGGAAATATTTAGCAGGTTAGGGGGAAAACAAGGTTGTAGTTTGCCACTAAAATTATTTTCGTTGTATATTACTGACATTGAAAAATATTTAAGGAAAAGGAAAGTAAGTGAATTGCAATTATTTGATATAAAAAAAAATGTCTGCACTTTTGTACGTTGACGTTATAACTTTATTGGCAAATAGTAGAGAATCTTCAGCATGCATTAGAGAGTGTAGGAAAGTATTTGAAGGAAAAGAAACTGGTTATAAATTTAGAGAAGTCAGCAATAACGGTTTTTGCAAGGGGAGGGAAGACATCTGAAGGAAATTTTAGTTACAGGAGGGGAGTTATAAAAGTGTTGAAGGATCATGGTTACCTAGGCTGTAGACTTGCTTCAAATGGTAAATGGACAAGAAATGTAGCTCTAATGTCAAGTAAAGGTAAAGGTTTAACAGGCATACTCTTAAAGAGTTGTATTAAAGATATAAGAGCAAAGGATATCAAGCTACAAAAGCATATTTTTGCAAATAGAATAGAACCTGATATACATTATGGGGCAGATATATGGGAACACAAAAGGAGGTGGAAATGGAGAGGACACAGCTACATTATTTTAAAATATTAATAGGGTTAGGCAAAAAGAATAATAGGATTGTTATAAAGGGTGATCTGGGTCTTTTTAGCTTAAGAAATAAACAGTTGGTATGCATTGTAGGAAATCGGGAAAAGATTATTGTTATGCCATATTATTGGTTAACAAAAAATGCTTTCAATGAAATGTTATTGGATAAAAGAGAAGATTCTAAGCCTGTGCAAATTAAAGAGTATACTAGACAATTGTGGGCTATCAGGCTGGTGGAATGATGACATTAGACCTTATCAGTAAGGGGGAATTTTATGCTGCTTGGGAAGAGAAGAAAGTATTTAGGAGGGTTAAGGTATGAAGTGGTCCCTTCACCTATCCAATGATGTGCAGGGAGTCTGAAGATTTAGAACATTTTATTTGCTATTGTGAAGAATTGAAGGTACTTAGAAGGGAAATTTTTGAGAGGGATGTCATGCATAGATGTTGTTTAGCAAATAAAATAGAAAGTAGATGCAAAGTGGATATTAAAATTTTAGGAAATTTTGTGAGTGTGGGAATGAGACATAGGGAGGGTTTTCTATCATAGTGTTATTTTCAGAAGTATTTGAACTTATTATGTTTTATGTGTTTTGTTGTATTTGTAATATCCATGGTCCATGGGGTTTTTGTGAGAAATTTATCTATATCTTTCTATTAATATACTACTTATAAATAAAAAAAATCTGAATTACAATGGAATGAAACATAATAAGCTATTCTGATTAATAGAAATATGCTACATTTTATAAAGTAACAAATTTTACTGTTTTAGTCTTTATAACCTGGTGCTATATGTGAGGCAATTAAAGGGAATAGGTGTTTTGTCAGAGTTGTAACTTATTAATTTGGTAAGACCTTCAATGGGAATATCTGCAGCATATTTTATTGAGGTGGCAAACAAGTTCCACATCCAGAGAGTCAAGGGGCATGGGCTATATAATAGCTTTTTTGCAATTTATGGGGGGCAACTGCCCCCCTTGCCCCCCCCCCCCTCAAACGACGATACTGGTAATATTTTCAGTAGTTGAACTGCTAAATGCATATGCTAAATTTTCCCCAACAAGTATATGGTTACTTCAAGTCAGATCTAGGGGGAGACAGGAACGGGGAAGCAACCATGGGAAGACATCAATTTTTGATCAGCCTTTGACACTGTAGACAGACAGTCACTGTGGCTGGTCCTTCAATTTGCTGGTGCACCTGAGAAAATTGTCAATCTGTTCAAAGAATTATACAACAAGACTGGAACTGTTGTCATTGTAAATGGCCAGCTCTCATCAAATTTTTAAATTCGAAACAGTATTCAGCAAGGCTGCACTGCTGCTCCCAAACACCAACTGTGTCACGGACCATGTTCAACGAAACACTGCTGGCACATCCATTTGGCATTGAATTTGCTGAAAGAGTTCTGTCAAGTTTCAAAAGAGTTGTCTCAAGTTTGGAGATCGTGTCATTACAGATACTGATTTTGCCGATGACTTGGCCTTTCTGGCGGACTCCATGGAGCAGTTGCTGGGTGCGCTTCGAATCCTACGAGAAGAGGCTGCAAAAGTAGGACTGCAGATGAACTGGACTAAAACAAAATTACGGCCATAGACCTCTCCTCTTCTGCTGCCAATCCTTCAGTTAGGCTGGATAGCACCACTAGCATCGAAGTTGTCCAAAGGTTCACCTACCTGGGCTCTATAGTTTCTTCAGATGGCTCACTTCTTTCTGAACTACAAGCGAGAATATCCAAGGCGTCTTCTGCCATGGGCCGACTGAACCGTTACCTCTGGCGAAAACCAAACATCAGGCGCACAACAAAGCTGCGGATTTTCAACGCCCTCGTCGGCTCTATGATGCTCTATGGAGCTGAGACGTGACAAGCTTCAGCCGCAATCCTCAAGGCAATTGATGTCTTTCAGTCGAAGAGCCTGAGGAGGATCGAAGATCTACGATGGTTCGACTTCGTCAGCAATGAGAAGCTGCTGTAACTCACCAAGCAGTCTGGGTTTTCGACCCAAGCAGCCGAGCGAACACTCCGATGGTTCGGACACCTACTTCGAATGCCTCCTCACATACCTGCAAAAACGATCCATGACTTCAACCCTGCCAAAACCGGTTGGAAGCAACCTTGCGGCCGACCGAAGAAACGATGGTCTGACAGCCTGTCCGAGTTCCTGACGATGGCAAATATCAGGTTGAGTGATGTGCAAACGCTTGCCATGGACCAAAGTGGATGGAGAAGGCAGACGTCACTCTCTACGCCGAGCAGCGCCCGGCAGGAGACATAAGTAAGTAAGTAAGTAAGTTCTGTCAGATGTTGACTTCACTGATGATGCTGCATTGGCATGTGAAAATCTTGTGGACATCAAAACTGCCCTGGAGATACTAGCATCTGCTGCAGAAAAACCTGGTTTAAATGTAAACTGGCCAAGAACAAAATATTGCTTGTGGACTAGACACCATGCTGTCCCCTGACGACTATAGAAGTATGTGGCCAAGATGCTGAGATAGTCAAGCAGTTCAATTGTCAGCACAATAGAAAACCTATACACAGAGATATCAGCAAGGGTGGCAAAGGTAAACACTGTTTTAGGTTGCTCATGCTTATATCAACTCTGCCTTTAAATTACCACCCCCTGTCCAAACAGCTTTCTGTTTTGGTATAGTCATTTACTTCACGTACCCAACTTATATTCAACAGCAAACAGCTGGAAACACCCACAAGGTACACCACATGTGAGATGGGTGGGTATTATCAACAATCAACTCGCAACATGGGGCATTGACCCCAGCAAAGCTCCTACCCTTGCCCAGAGCGGAGGGTCTCGCAGTATGTTTTGATTTTTGCTGATAAACATAACAAAAAATGTTGTCGAATATCAAACATTTTTGTTTTAAGTGTAGTTGTATGTAATTATTGCCTTTTTATTAGTTGAACATCCCCCTCATCATGGCCTGAAAGTTTTAACCTAAAAGCCTAATAAGTAAGCGAACTTAACAAACAACTTTGACATTTTAGTTTTCATCCTGATCCTCAGTATGAAAAGAAGATAAACATAATAGCTAGGTCTCACTTGAGGACATTAACAGAATTTTGCATCAAGAGACACTAACATTTCATGGGAGGCAAAGATTTCGAGAAGGCCAAGAATGGGAAAGAACTTGTGCCATTGGGGAGAAACGATTCTTTTAATTCATCATCATTCATAAAGCATGTTTTTTGCTGAATATTTATATTTACTCATATGTTTTCCCAAAGCTAACTCTGTTGGGATACTTTCAACTGTAGAATCCTTCCGTACCCCTATTTTCACATTATTTTGGACAGAACTAAATTGGAAGCAACTCTAAAAACTCAATATATATATAAATTTTTGAAGTGTAATAAGAATTTTCCTGGTAAAGTGTTTCAATTGGAAGAAGAGATGAATTGCACTGTTTCTATATCTTTTTTTGATGCCATACCGAATAACTAATACTAAAAAAGTATTTTTTTCTTTTAAGTTACTAACATTTTTTTCTACTTGATCATGCTATGCAGGGAAAGAGGTATAAGATGTGTTTTGCGCAGTATGTTTTGTTACGACCTAAGGATTTATGTATTTTTATTTCTATAGGGTGTGTCGTTTCTCTCCACTCACTGTGTTCAATTTTTGCGTACCAGAATAAATCCTTTTATTACCATTTAATCAGCCCTCTTTAAATTTTGTGTTGAAATGATGAAATTATTTGCGGTTTTCAATAAGAATTTCTGAAATGCAATATAAGTAGAGAGCAATAGGGTTTCAATTTATTAGTCTTTTTCGGCATGGAAGGAGTTGTCGTAGAAACTTTGGAAGGTGCTCATTCAGCTGAAAATTGGAAGTTTTAGTGCTTTTTATAAGAGTTAAAAGGATTGATGCCAACCCGTTTCCCGCCCAAGCCTTTTTTTCGCTACCCTTCTTCCAATGACATTTGATCCAAATTTCGGCATTTTGTTCAAAATGGAAAGAATTGGGACACAATTTAAAGAGCGAGGTGTTGAGGAGGGGGCAACTACCCTCATATACGTTCTAACTTCTCCTTACTTACCGTCAGTTATCATGAACTATTTGATCAACATCAAAATCCAAACAGAGATGATTGAAATGTTGATCTTTTTTCTGCGTTACCGAAAGTATTGCATTCATAATTCTTTACAGCTTCATGAAATGTAATTAAACAAATATAAAAGATTTTTCAACTAAAGTAAGGAGTAAGTTTAAAACTGATAGCAGATTGAAGTTACTTTGTATATAAGGGGGACTGCCCCCTTTTCAATATCCTGCTCATTAAACGAAAGTTTTTTAGTACTTTGAAAAATCTTTTTTTTTCAATTGCAAATTTTCTTTTAAAATTTGGACAAAGCCAAACTTCACAATAAAGAGTAAGGATTTAAGGATGAGACAGACTTTTGATCTTTTACATTACTGAAGCCATCACAAGGTCTGCAATAGGATTTCTTATCGATTAATACATTGCATTCATTTGTTTAAATACATTGAAGTACTTTATATAAATAGAAAAAAGAAAAAATTTCCCCCCTCTGTGTTGGTAGATATGAAAATTTAATATATTAGCTTAAGAGAAACATTTTAATTAATTCCGACTCCTCTATACCTCTTTTAACATTTATCTGAAACCTCATGAAGAGTAAGCAATGTGTCCGTTAATATCTACTTTTTTAGGAATCTACCCTATCCCCAACTAAAGAATTACTCCCCCTCCCCCCCCCTCATTGTAGCTGATACACAATTACAGATCACCAAATGTAGCCTAATTTCATTACAAAAAAAGTGAATCAACTTGGTTGAATCCAGTACTGCCAACGTTTGGGCATTACTTCTTTTGCAACTGGGAAGTATAAAATACAGTTATTGGTACTTTTAAATCAATTAACTGCTCACAATTCTAAATTGATTGGAAATTTGTCCTCTTTGGGATAAAGGGGTAGTTTGGTGCCATAAAATGGCAGAAAACTAGACTTTCCTCTGGCCCAACGTGTATGGTCATTCAAAAAATAGCTTTCAATTGACGTTTGAATGAGCTCCCTCCCAATTATCTTGACATTCGCTTTGACACAATCACCCCTATCAAAAACAAAACAAAAAAAATGCATCGACGATGTTTCTTCTGAAAAAAAAATGCGAAACTCAACATTTTGAAGATAAGAGCTTGAAACCTCTATCGTAGAGTTAACACTTTGACCTCCCTAATCTATAAATACTCTGCTAATCCTCTCTTTCAGAATAGTTTAGTAAATAGTTTAGCAGTTATATCAGATGCAAGAAAATGTCATTTGCCAATATATCTTTTAAACAATAAAAAAAAAATACTTAGCAGAATGTGACCCCTTTTTTATCTACTTTCTAAAATAAGGGATCCTTTATTCGTCTGAGGAAAATACCTTATCACAAAATCTATCCAGGTTTGCACCTGGAGCAATTTCTAAAGCCACCTTTACATTAAAGGCTAAGCGACTTCTGCAATTACTTCAGTAGTGAATTTGTTTGTATAACTTAGGCCCTAGTTATTTCGTAGGGAGAATCAAGATTGATGCCCAGACGAGCAGGGTAAATGAAATACCATATTTAGTAAAAACAAATTTGTTTTTACCTACGAGAGCAAATGTTTGAAAAGCGAGACCTACAAAGCAAATGTTTAAAAACGTTCGTTTCATCCATATACTTGTAGTGAAACAAAAAAGGGGAAAATCATTTGGAAATTCAAATTTTAAGCGAAGATACCGTCGTTACATAATTCAGTGATTTAATATGGAAAAACTGTTTAGAAATAGAACGTGATAAACTTGAGGGCCTCACCATGTTGCCACAGTTAGGGATTCTAATCAACGTATTCGCTTCAAAAACCGATGATAAACCAGAAATAGAATAGTCTTATTTTCGCTAGTTGATGTCTAATTATTCCCTTCCTCCATTAAAAAATTTCATTCTAAAATTTAGTGGGCGAAATCTGGCCACTGAAATTGTCCACAATCCCGTCGCTATTCTCTTTTCTTTATCTGTGGCCTTTTCACCAAATTTCAACAAAATTTTCGCTAGATGGCGGAGGAACATATTTAGGCCAATACCTGACAGCCAAAACATTTATGACAATTCAGTCTTGCTTGCAAAATATGGCCACCTTGAGAATTCATGGCAAATAAAA
Source organism: Artemia sp. Qi Xiang Cuo (assembly GCF_049724085.1). NCBI lineage: Eukaryota > Metazoa > Arthropoda > Branchiopoda > Anostraca > Artemiidae > Artemia > Artemia sp. Qi Xiang Cuo. The sequence goes on along the minus strand of NC_142808.1, from coordinate 11,033,493 downwards.
AAACATCATTCACATCAATTTACTCCACTAGGAGGGATTAATTCACCCATTTAGAAGAAGTAGATATTGTAAAAGCAGTATATACTGCTAATATAAAGTTGAAAGCAGTATACATTGCTACCAACTGCCATGGCCACAAAATTCATCTTCCATCATTTACAATTTAACTAAGTAATTAAAACATGCAATTTTTTTGCCCGGGATAGGTTTCAAATTTGAACGACCAAATTGACAAACTAAGAGGAAATAAAGAATTAAATGGTTATTGTGGCAAGGACATCGATTGAGAGGTGTCAAGGCCCATTTTGTACTTCAGAAATGACAGAAAACCCCCCGGAAAAGGGATGTTCATGCAGTAACTGTCGAGCAAAAAATCACAATCTCATGCAATACAGTCATAAATTGTGTTCATATCATGGGCCTTTGGCCTTGAATACACTCATCTGTCCAATAGTACATAACAAGTTAAAAGAGGCAAAAAATTCACATAAAACATTTTTTAGAAAAACTCAAGTCTCATACAATTAGATGTTCTATTTGTGCTATGGTTGCTCTTTGGCTTTTAATACACTTATCCATCTAATTTTATATAAAAATTGCCTCCTCCCCAAATTTTTAGGAAATTGTGCCACTGCTCTAAAATTCCAGGGCGATAAAGGAGCAAATAACAAAAGAATTGTAGATTGACTTTTATACATTGCCCAATTCAGTAAAACCATTGCGGAGAAAGGATTAATACTTTTTTTTTCAGAGAAGTTAAAATGATTCAAAATAGTCACTTTTATTAATTTTAATAAAACACAACGATTTTAATTCTAATTTCAGACATTGTGAATAATAATAATTTGAAAATATATTTTGTTTTCTTATCGATAAACTCCTCTGAAGTTTTTTTACCCCTCACCACCGGAAAAATAAATCCTTTTGTAATCCTCTCCCCCAAAAAAACCTTTACTCCAATAGAAAATTTTCAAACTTAATTGGATTCTAACCTTAAACCAAGTAATTTCCCAGAAAAAAAAGAAAAAGCCCCCTTCAATAATGCAGATAACACGAAAAATACAATTAAAACCGTTTTCTGCTCAAATTTTCTTCTTAGTTCTTTTATTTTTTTTTTTTTTTGAATAATCTGTTCAGTAAAAAATAATAGCCTAGTCTAACCCTTTCCTCAACTTTGATTGAGCAGTTGCGATCACAAACCCAAATTGGGTTTTTGACAAATGCGAAGATTATAGAATGGAGAAGCCCTGAGCAAATTTGTAGAACGGTAAGAAAAGAAAATATATCTACTAGCGATACATATTGTAAAAAAAAAATATAAAGCAAAACTAAGCGCAGTAGACCCTAATTCTAAGATAATTTGTGCAATAAATTTGTAAGTTTCAGCCTGTCTATCAACAAAACACAGATCAGTCATTTGTGGTACAAAGCATCTCAGAACCCCAGTGAAGCACCCATTAAAAGCACTCCCAAGACAAAAGATGAATTGGTGATGAGAACAAAAGATAAGGAATTCCCACACACCCCAAGAATAAAATACGTCATAACAGCATTTCTTTTGAATTTGGGCTGAATAGCTATTGCTATACTATGAGTAAAAAGCCATATGCATGCAGAAATGGAGTATACAAGTTCTCCACTTGCTTTTTCTTTACCCGGTGAATTTTGCAGTATTGATTTTTTTTAAATAGAAATTAAGCCGTGGCTCACACAATAAATAATACATATACAACAGAAGTACAAAACTACATAAGAACGTCTGTTTCGAGATTTTATCTTCTTCTCGTCTTCTCTTGCTGAAACCATTTAGTTTAATTTTATATAGCACTTTGGTGTTTCAGTACCGTATCAAGATTCAAAAACCTAACAAAAAGTAGAGATAATTTTTAAATGTTCAGATATTTTTTCAGTTTAAATTATAAGATAAAAACTATTCCTTAGATGCTATAAATGTTTTTGAATTTTATAACTTTATAGAGTCTAAACTAAAAATAAAATAAAAATTGACTTTTTGAATTTTTACGTAAGAATTCAAAACGTCAGTTATGGTTAGTATATATATAAAATCATTATAAAAATGTGATTATTTTGATGTGCCTATTGGTGTCAAAATTTGTTTTGTTAGAAATGATGATATTTATTTTAATATGAGAACTTTAATTATGTAAAAACAATATATGAAGTAACGAGTGTTAATGATGATTATGTAGCCGAGACGACAGTCTGGCCTACAAAATTATTTATTGGTATACAATTTGTATAAACTAACTTGAAAAAGTGATTAACTCCCAACCTGCATAAAATAATATAATTCATTCATAAAAATTGTAAAAAAATACAATTTTAAAATTATAACACACAGTGAAGGAAAAATGTAAATAACCTTAAATAGCTCCAAGTAAACAAATACTACAGAGTGAAATTTCAGATTCTGAAATTAAATTTGTTACCCAGTTGCTATACCCTAGTTTATTGTTTAATAAATGTAATTATCCTTTTCGCCGTTAGGTGTGCTTATCAAAGCATGAAGCAAAACAATCCCTTCAGTGTTGCAATTAGTTGTGATTTGCTTTAGAACAAGTAGGTTGTCTTTTCAATAGTTTCCTTTTTTAATGTGTGCTTCGTTGTGATATTGAGCTAATTAGCCGGTTATTTAGGACAATGGAAAACTAAAGCGCTTTGATTCAAATTAAAGATTTAAAGGTTATATATTTAACTTAACCAGATTTGATTGTTTTCGACTTATATATCCCACGACGCGTAAGTTTATATAACCACTCTTCTATAAAAACCTTATATACCCACAGGGCATAACCTAAAAACCATGCCTGAAGGCTGGGGATTTGTCATCCTCAGAAATAATCTCCAGGGCTTTCATATACGTTTAACAAAATGGCTATTTCAAATTTTGATTGGAAGTGTTTGGGGAAATGGTAACTTACAGCCCTTGTCCTGAGGGCTGTAGGTGGGATGTCATCCTCAGACATAATTCCCAGACCTTTCAACTACGGTAAACAAAATGACCATATCAAAATGTTGATCAAAAGTGTTTGGGGAAATGATGAGCGTGGGTAGGGGGGTATTTGCCCACCGATCATCTTCGACTATTAACAAGGACACACACCCTTTCAATTTCCAATCAAATGAGCCCTTTTGAAGTTTCTACGACAGAACTTTCATGAAAACCTTATATGCCCCAACGGCATAAATTTCAACCTTTGCCCTTGAATTACAACCTTTGACCTTGAGGACTGTGACAGCCCAGGGGGGGGGCTGTCATCCTCAAAGACATAATATGCAAACCTTTCAACTATGTTTAACAAAATGGCTATTTCAAAATTTTGACTGGATGTGTTTGGTGAAATGGTGAGCTTGCGAGGGGCATTAGTTGCCTTCCAATCACTTTCGACTAAATCAATTTCCAATTGAATGAGCCCTTTTTAAAGTTTCTATGACAACACCTTCTATATGAACCTTATGCTCTCCCAGTGCATAATTTACAGCCCTTACCCTCAGGGTTGTGGCGGGCGGAGTTGTCATCCTCAAAGACATAATTTCCGGATGTTTCAAATATGTTGAACAAAATGGCTATCTCAAAATTTAGATTAAATATGGTTAATGAAATGGTGGGTGTGGGAGGGGGGCTTGTTGCCCTCCAATCACTTTTGACAATCAAAAAGGGTACTAGCCCTATGGATTTCTTATCGAATGAGCCCTTTTTGAAGTTTTTACGTTAACTCGTTTGATACAAAGTTCCCTGGTCTAAACACACACAAATATATATATATATATATATATATATATATATATATATATATATATATATATATATATATATATATATATATATATATATATATATATATATACATAAAATATATCATACATTTTGCCAACATCATTCTTTACTTAGGCAGTGCTTAGGCAGCACTGCCCATGATATGATTTATCAGGGGCAAGTTCTCAAGTTGCTTATATCGAAGATCACAAGACTTCAATATTTGTCTATTAGTAATTAAAAAAACAATTGCATAAAAAGAAGTTTTTCAAAGAAAAGAAAAGAGCCATATTAAGCTCAGGGACCAGCCAAAATTAATTACTATTATAGCTAAAACTAAAAGCAAAGATAAATAACTTTTAAAGAATAAATGAAACCCAAGACGAAGATAAATTAAAATTAACAATCATTTCAAGTTTAAAGATAAGAGGTGCAAATATAAATGAACGAATAAATATTTAAAAAAAACTTTTTTTATTGTTTTTTAAAATATATTCTTCAATATTTTATTACAATTTATCCCCCAGGAGTGCTTTATATACAAGGGTTATAAGTGTTATAAAGTTCAGAGGGGGCTCATTCAAATGGAATTCATATTTTCCAATGCCCTTTTTGTAAACTCAAATGTGGTTAGAGGGAAATATGCCCATCCCTTATCCAAACGCCCTCTTTTCCCCAAGTGTTATAAGATTTCAATGTTTTATTATTATTAATTTTTTTTAAAATTCCAAAATTGACGTTTTTCAAAGAAAAATAAAGGTCATATTAATCTTAAGATCAGAAGAAATAAAAACCTAGGATATTTCAAACACGAAACAACCAGGATTACTTTTAAAGAATATTTTTTTCTTAATAAATTCTCTCTATATATAAATAGCATCAATATTTTGTTATGATTTTCCCCTCAGAGGTACTTCATATGCAAGTGGTGGTGTTAAAAAATTCGGAGGGGGCTCATTCAATAGGAATTGATATGTTCTAATGCCCTTTTAAAACTAAAATGTGATTGGACGGAAATAAGACCACCCACCGACCCCACGCCCTCTTTTTCCCAAATGCATCTGATCGAAATGTTAAAATAGCCAATATGTCCGATAGTCCAATGTTGAAATATTTAAAATCATTATGCCGCCAGTGTTAAAAATGCTCCCACTGCTCCAATGACAAGGGCTGCAAGGTATACAAGCTGTCCGTCGTTATACATACAAGGTTTATATCAAAAGGGTAATATTATAGATTTCGGAAAAGGCTCATTCAATTTAAATCAAAAGTTCGAGCTCCATTTTTAAAAGTCAAGAGTAATCAGACGGTAAGCCCCCCCCCCCCCCCTCTCTCTCACTTCCTTTTTTCTTAAATGCTTCAGATCAAAATTTTAAGTTTGCCATTTTGTTCAAAATCCTCCCAATGTCAAATAACTGATTCCAGATTTCAACCTTCCCCTCGAGCCTAAGGGGAAATGGCTTTGAGCTACGCAACTTCTCATTGTTACTTTGACGCTGTGTTTACTTTAATACCTTATTTACTTTGGTACTTCCTTTACTTTGATATTGTAAAACTGATAAAAAATTTTGATAATTTGATGTAAGTTTAATGTTGCCAAAGGATTGGAAACCAGGTAAGGGAGATAGATTACGGATACGTATTTATTATTTTGACCAAAATCCTGATCTGACCAATCCATGTCCTTTTGACAAAGTTGTATTGCAGAATTTTCTTTGAAACAGTAAATAAGGTTTGAAACAGTAAATAAGGTTTAGGAAAATAGTACCTACACATAACGGCCAACTTGTATAAGCCAAAACATTTGACCAGAATTTTTTCTGATGCAATAAACATAAGGCCATACTGACCAAGTGGTATAAACCAAAATATTTTACCAGAATGTTCTTTGATGCAATAAACATAAGGATGTACTGACCAAGTGGTATAAATCAAAACATTCTACCATAATTTTCTTTGATGCAATGCACATAAGGCTGTACTGACCCCGTGGTATAAACCATAACATTTTACCAGAATTTTCTTTGACGCAATAAACATTAGGCCATACTGACCAAGACATTTAGAAGAAGTAGATATTGTAAAAGCAGTATATACTGCTAATATAAAGTGAATCAAAACATTTTAACAGAATTTTCTTTGATGGAATAAAACTAAGGCCGTACTAACCAAGTGGTATAAACCAAAACAGTTTACCAGAATTTTCTTTGACACAATATACATAAGGCCTAACTGACCAAGTGGTATAAATCAAAACATTTCACCAGAATGTTTTTTTGTACGAGGTACAAAAAATATTAAGGTTATTTAATGATACGTACAATAAATATAAGGCTGTACTGGCCAACTGGTATAAACCAGAATATTCTACCAGTATTTTGTTTGATACAATAAATACAAGGCCATATTGGCTATTACAATGATTGAAATATTTTCGATTAAATATAAGTGAATGAGAAAAAAAAGAAAATAAAAGGGAAAAAACACCCATTGGGGTATTTTCTAATCATATAATGAGACATACATGACAAACAGATATTTAGGCCAGGCCCTCCAGCAAGTCGTCTTCAATGCTAAAATATATAGTAGAAAAGACTCATAAGCACTCGAGAAATAAAAACCACTTGAAAAAATAAAAGAAAAAGGGGCCACCCCATAAGACCAATAAAAGGAGGAGACTAAGTTCCAAAATATTAAACCTTAATTAATGTCCGTTTGAAAATTAATTTTTTGAATTTCATTAATAAATTAATGAAGAAGTACCAGAAACGAATCAGCAATCCTTAATCTTATTTAATGATTTTTAAAATAAAGGAAGTACTTTCTGTTTCTTCTTCGTCAAAGCGTTTTGTAGAATAAAATGCCTCCTATTCTGATGTGGGTACATTGCTTTTAATATTTTAATTTCCTCGAAAACGTTTAAAATATCGCAAATTGTAGAGGGAAAGTAAACACGGAGATTTGTCCTCTTTTTCCTACTGAGAAAAATTCTAGGGTTCAAATTCGTACTCAAACTTCGTGCAACGTTGTCAATTTACTACAACTGTATGTTTTTGGTATAAATTAGAAGTCTTGATAAAATACAGTGCATTTAGAAATTTTTAGTACAATCAAATTTTTCGGTGCCGGCTGCTTTGTCTCCTTTCAGATACGGATATCTGTTTAATTTTTAGTTTATTGAAATTTTTCTTCTTGTTGCGGCGAATTTTCGGCCTGCTGTTCAGATGGTATTAATGTCTTGTGGTATAATTATAGTCGGAAAACTGGTACAGTTTATTGCAAGGTGTTGGCAACACTGGCTGGGTGTTAAAATATATCCATGGGTGCAGAGGCACATACCTTGATAAGCTCCTTTACTTTAATTGTTAAGAACTTTGAAATGTCAGCGTTGACCAGTCTCATATATTTTTTGAAAATTCCTGACACTAGTAGATTTTTGACAGAGGTTTTGGCATCCAAAGCTGTGAAATATGATCCTAAGCCTTTACTAGAATGTTCCACAGCAAATTTGCCAACAATGTAGCTTCCACCTAAAATCCCAAATAAAGACTTTTGTCAAAATAAAAAGCTTTGTGCCTTAAAAATAGATAATTCATTACCATCCCATTTGCAAGATAATAAAAAAAATCAAGTAAACCTAAAATTTATGTCAAAATTGAAACTTTTAGTTTTAAATCCAGTTATCCAGAAATTTGGTCACGTAAGGGCTGAAACCCACAATTTTTCTTAAAGAGAGGGTAACCGTTTAGACAAAACTCTAGCCAAAAAAAGCTTTTTTAGGCACAAAACTGGCTTAAGTATGCATTTCAAAGCAAAAATTTGTCTAAAATCAAAACAGCCAACAAACGCCAGCTATGTGTCAATTTTCTGGAAGTACGCCAACCACTACCTCAACTAACCTACCCACCCTTTACACTAAAACTAAAGTGGAAACTGGGTTGAACTGAGAATTTAATTGTCTTATTTTAACTCGCTTATTTAGAAAGTAAATTAATAGGCTATATTATTGCTATTGTATATATATATTGGGCATTTGTTCTTTAAACATAGGTTAAAAAAATAAATACATTTGCATAGGAAGTGTAAGATTGAAAGGGAAGTAACTCCCATCTTATGCAGGGGAATTTCTTTTGGTATCTGGTTTTAGTATCGTTCTTTGCTTTCATTTGGAAAAAGAAACATTTAAATAATTTAGTTTATGTTCATTTTTAATTTAAAACTGGGGGTATATCAAGGAGTTGCCACAAAATCATAGTATTTGCGCATTTGATTCTTTCTCAACAGAACACCTATTTTGACTTTCAATTTGACATGACGTTTTTCCTTATTCAGAGGGAGGTGTGTCCCACTTTCCCAATAACTTTAAACTCACTAAAACTGGCCTAAAACCAAGGTTGTATCCAGAATTTTTGTTTGGGGGGGGGGGTACCAAAAACTTGAAAAATGTCATCAAAAATTTGTTTATGCACATTTTTCTTACGTTTTTACGAGTCCGACAAAAATTTCAAGAGGGGTCAGGCACCAGAGCCTCCCCCTTGATATGGCCTTGCATATTACTTGCCTATAAGTTTTTGAGGGATAAAGGCTCTATAGAGACTGTTAAGCGTGGAGAAACATATCCACTCCCATGTTCAATTTTAAATATTTTAAATATCGTCATATGGTCTGGTTTCTGATAAAGTTTGTCAATAAGGCCTCAGACCTAAAGCCCGATGGACTACAGAACTGCCATGGCTCCGATATGCATGCAAAACCTGATTATCATCCTGAAAAAATTTATTATGCAAATAAAAATATTCAGGCAAAAGACCTTGAATGTGTTTAATCATGTAAAGAACAAGATGGAAAGGAGGGAAAACATCCAGTGGAAGGATATTTAAAATTTGATACATTCTTTTTGTTAACAATTTACCAGGGTAAGAGAATAGACACAGAGCTTTATTTTGTTGCCTCTGAAGAGGAAGAATATGAGTTTTAAAAGGATTCAAAAAATAATGGGACAGTAATTTATATATGAATGTTCTAGAGAATGATAAAGAGATTTCAGGGCTGAAAACGGCAGAACAAATTTCAGATGATCCATCATTCCAATATTTCTTGCCAGTTTTATTCAAAGATAAATTGCATGGCTTTTAAATGATAAATCTTGAATCCAGTATTATCGCAAGATATTTAATATCATCAACTCTTTCAATTTCAATGGGTAGGCCTTGAATATTAATCATCATAATTTCTGGTCCTGTTTTCCCAGTACAAGAGAAGATGATGATTTTTGTCTTTGTACAATTAATAGTCTTAAATTATTAGTCTTAATAGTCTAAATTTTTGTCGTTTTGTGGGTGGGGGGGGCGTAAAAATGCCTTTTATTTATTTCTTCATTATAAATAATGATTAATAAAAGCAACTTAACCCTCCCCCACCTACACATTGAAAAAAAAAAGCTTTTAACCCGACCCAACAATTTAGTGAAATTACGCCACGGATTTATAATCAGTGAAATTTTATAAGATAACAACAGTCGAGTTGCGATACAATCCTCAATTTTAATTAAAATCATGACAAACCAATAACTTGCTTTTGCTTCTAGTTTTGAATATTTTGTTCGCTTGCTTTTTTTTTTGATTTTTTTTTGTTTCAAACGTGAAAACGGAGCGGGAGATAAAAATAATAGCCACTCCAAATCAGAAAACGAATTAAGGAGAACTGTAAACTCTTTTATTAAAAAAAATAATAATAATCAGCAAGTACAATTGTCACTGACGGAATAAATAGTAACTTAGGTTAGCAAATATACAACATAAATTATCATAAAAACACTTATCTGATTAAAACTGTAACGACAGTGCCATTCCTTAAAATAACAAAAGTTTTGGGCATAATCCCCTCCCCCCCCCCCCACACACAGTCACAAAAAAATTGCAACGACAATAACATTAGATACTTAAAACTACTCTCCTCCCCATACGTAAAGTAAACGACCCCCCCAGATTAAAAAGATCCCTCCCCGAAATTAAATGGCTCCCTCCCCCAAACTTAAAACTGTAACGACAGTGCTATTCCCGGAAATATCAAGTTACACTTTCAGTATTACACAAACATTTTTATAATTCTAAAAACATAACAGTGATGTGTCACGCCTATGGTTGTATCTGACATTTCGACACTTAAGAGATAACCTGAAAAAAGTCGCGAGCTAAGCTGTTCCCAAGGGAAGAAAGCAGGGTAGCTCAAAGTTCAATCACACTTTGACCTCCCTAATCTGTAAATACTCTGCTAATCCTCTCTTTGAGAATAGCTTAGTAAACAGTTTTTCAGTTATATCATGTGCGATAAAATGTCAGATGCCAATATATCTTTAAAACAATAAAAAAAAAAAAAAAAAAACTTAACAGAATATGAACCCCATTTTATATACTTTCTTAAATAAGGGATCCGTTATTAGTCTGAGGAAAATACCTTATCACAAAATATATACAGGTTTCCACCTGGAGCAATTTCTAAAGCCGCCCTTACATTAAAAGCAAAGCGACTTCTGCAATGGCCTCAGTAATGAATTTGTTTGGATAACTTAGGCCCTAGTTCTTCCGTAAGGAGAATCAAAATTGATGCCCAGACGAGCAGGGTAAATGAAATACCATATTCAGTAAAAACAAATTTGCTTTTATCTACGAGAACAAATCTTTGAAAAGCCAGACATACAAAGAAAATGTATAAAAACATTCGTTTCATCCTGATACTTGTGACACAAAAAAGGGAAAAATCATTTGGAAATCGAAATTTTGAGTGAAGATACTGTCGTTAAATTTTTTAATGATTTTATATTGAACGACCGTTTAGAGAATAAAAAACCTTACCCCCTAAGGGTAAGGGGTGTAAGTTATTCCCTGGGAGCACATAAAGATTTTATTCAAATCTTCGTCGTAGAAACTTGTAAAAGGGCTCATTAGATTGGAAATAAAAAAAAACCTTTAATCCAATAGAAAATTTTCAAGCTGAATTGGAATCTAACATTAATCCATATAATTTTTTTGAAAGAAGAAAAAAATCCCCTGGAGTAATGCTGATGTCACAAAAAAAAAAATTAACACCGTATTTTGTTTAAATTTTTTTCTGAATTTATCCATTTTTACCGAAGTTTCTCGATTGTCTTATAATTTCTTCCCCGTAAAAAAAAATAGCCTCGTTTTACCGTTCTCTCAACTTTGTGTAAACAGGTATTGATAAAACCCAGATCATGCCAAGGGGCGGTAAGTTTGCCATATGAAGGTTTTTGACAAGGCGGTTCTAATAATATACTTCTTGTTTTGATCTGAACCTTTTTTCAGGAGTTATGGGTTACTTTTTACAATGGGGCGTGATCGACTCTTAATAGGTTGCCAGTTACCGCTGCAACCCGGATTATTGTAATTCTATTAAAAACAGTTATTCTATTACAAACAGAAAAAAGCTTATGGCTTTTTCTAAATTGGAATAGTAAGAGACGACCTGGCTACAGCCTACGATTATGAAATCATTGATCAATCTTTAATAGTATCGAAAAACGAAATTTTGGTAATAATATATTAATCAAAGAAGTTGACTTTAATGAAAAAGATATAAATTTCATCACCTTCTGATTCAGTGAATCAGAGAGCTCAAGCATAAAGGTTTCACTACAAAATAAAAATTACCTGGCCTAGAGCTTGTCTGTGAATAGAAAGTGTAAAATGCAATTTTTACTATTACACAATCAGTCCAGTGTAAGCAATATAAGAAATTACTACTTCAAGAACAAAAATTATTTGTAATACAACTAAAGCTTACAGTTCCTTCTGCCGTGCGGGATTGAACCAGAGATTTTTCACACCGGCAGTCTCAACTTCTTCCACTGCGCCGGCCCATTTTATGTGATTGCTTTATTTTGGGAGATTATGATGTAAACTATTTGTAAATATAGTGCAAACAGGTATGTTCTTGCTCTTGTAATTAATGCAGTTATCAGGCTTCGTGTTTTCTACTTATCACCTTTGCACCACATTAAGCCAGTAAAAAGGGGACAGTGTATCCAGAAATTAAGGTAAATTTGTAGTTTACAACATAATTTAGCTAGGATCAAATTGAACACATCACTTGATGCCTTTTCTTTCGCCCTTTTAGAGTTCATTAATTATTTGTGGGACAAATTCCATTTTGATCCCTTAATGGGGCCCCAAAAGGCAAAACAGTAGATAGTGGCCAAAAATTTAAATGTTTAAAAAAAATTGTCGAGTGAGAAATAATAAACAGTTGCAGTTGATTTAGGAATGGTAATTGTAATTTCATTAGGCGCAATAGTATAATGTTGTTAAGAAAACAAATTCGTAGGATTTCTTAATAAGAACCTGAAACCCCTCTAAAATGACATCACAATAATTATTGAGGGGTCCAGCTCTAAAAATATTGCAAATTTGTATTCAAAACAACATTTTATTACTAAGACTAAGACAACTAATAACTACCATTCCTGAATCAGCTATAAATGGCCATTTTTTCTCACTAGTAATTAAAAAAAATTACTTTTGGGGACCACGGGCTGTTTTGAACCCTCTTAGCCCCTTTAGGGCTCAAAACAGAATTTGTCGCAGAAGGCGTTATCGTATTCTAAAGAAGTATAAAAAAAGAATCAAGTGATGTGTTCAATTTAATCCTAGCTAAATTATATTGTACACTGCATATTTACCGATATTAATTATAGTGGCAAGGGGTTACGAAGCTAAGGCGGAAAAAGTTGTTTTAAGGGGGCGGGGGTCTTTTCTTCTTTTGTTGTATAGTTTGTATTGAAAATGTTTTTTGTGTTTCGAACAAAAAAAAGACACTAATTACAAAAGTACGGATTGTAAATATAGATTATGTAAATTGTAAAATCATCAAATCTAAGTGGGCATAGTTTTACAGCACAAGATGTCTTGTGATATCCTTATTAGCAAAATTTTGAAAACTACAACTTGGAAATATGCTCCCAGAACGCAGAAATGTCCTCAAGAATCGCGTTGAAATAAAATCGGCCTTTTGCCTTTACTGCCGCCCGGAATAACCTATAGAACAGTCCATTCCCATTATTCCTAGCTTCTGTCTAACTTCTTGACAAAATCCAAAATATCAGCATACCAGAGAATTAGACCCGGCCCGGCTTTACTCCTGATTTGACAGCGAACAATATTCTCGTAAACACCACAAGTTTGCTTGCGCTTCTCGGGAATGTGGACCTCACTCTCACAGATTGTGAGTGGGGTGTTATTTCAAACGTGATTGCGGTGTTTACGCCCTTTGAAGAGGCACCTATTGAGATCTCTTCTGAAAGCTTTCGCTCCGTTTCGAAAGTCCTATCTTTGTCTAAGATTTCGAGACGCCGCCTTGTTCAGTTAAATTTTGGTGGATTCTCAGATAGGGCTGATGAGCTTCGAAAGACTTTGCTGAATAAAATGCATTGTACGTTTAGAAGCCTTAGTCAAGTCACAACTTATTGACTTACAAGAATCGGGAGGCCTAAAGGAGACATCTACTTCCTACGACAATGTTAGTCTTCTTGACACAATTCTTTAAAACCTTGAAAACCCTGATACTTGGTTGAATCTTTTCTTAATTGATCTCCAGAAAGCGTTCGACATTATTGACCACAATGTCATAGGAAGCGCAATAGCGCTGCCTAAGTGAAGACTAATCTTGGCGCAATGTATTATTGTTTTTCTCCATACCCGGGCACTTCGTATCGAAGGACTTGTCATAGAAAATTCAAAAAGTACTCATTCGATTGAAAATTGGAGTGGCTAGTGCCCTTTTTAATAGTCGAAAGCGATTCGAGGGCAAATAGCCCCCCCCCCGGCCATCATTCCCCACAACACATCCAATCAAAATTTTAAGATAGCCATTTTGTTCAGCATAGTCAATTTCTTGATAGAAAATATGTTTTCGAGGACACTCCCTCACAACCCTCTGGGCAATGGTTTGCCTTTTGCCTTTTGTCAGTGTGGTAATATACTATAAAATTAAAATTTGGGATCTTGTCTAAAATACGTACCATCATGATCTCATTATAATTACAACTTCATAAGTTTAGCCATAATTCCCAAAACTTCCCGATAAACTTAAACGGATTCCTTTTCAAATACTCGAATGGCCATATTTGTTGAAAAATCCACTTGCAACATTCCTAGTGTGACAACGCTCCGACTCCACTCAACGACATAATTTACAAACAGTCAACTAGAGCACGTGGATAAAATGATCAGAGTAGCCCTGAATATGGGGGGGGGGCGGGGGAAAACGCTGAAATTTTGATGTAGTATATATAAATCTAAATAAATACGTTTTGTCGCAAAGTGTGTTGGAAGGTTTCAACGCACACGCATTTACGTTTGTTGATAAAAAAAAAAGGTTAGTAAAAATCATCTACAGTCTGAAATTCACTGCGATTTTCCGCAAAACACAAAAATTGAGAGCTAAGGCTTTGGCTAGAAACCACAGCGATTCTGTGGATGGTAAACAGCTCTCGCCAGCTTTTGTAGTGAAAACCCCAGATCCAATTGCGATGAAATTTTCAGCTGAAAACCCCAAATCCAATTGCGATGAAATTTTCAACGAGGAAGTGTACTCAAGAGTCAACTACTATTAAATGTGCTGAAAACCCCAGATCCAATTGGAATGAACATTTTCAACGAGGAAGCGCACTGTTAAATATACTGAAAACCCCGGATCCGATTGCAATGAAAATTTTCAACGAGGAAGCGTTCTCAAGAATAAAGTGCTGTTAAATATGCTGAAAACCCCAGATCCGATTACGATGACAATTTTCAACGAGGAAGCGTTCTCAAGACTCAAGTGCTGTTAAACTGTTAAATATGAATTTCATAGAAAAACAGATAATGGCTGTGAGATTTGTAAGTAATTCGTAAAATTTCACTGATTATTTCGTAGCAATAATAGAAGCGCAACAGCAGCAAAAGGTTTAAAACTCATGTTCTAAGAGTTAAGGCAAGAGTAGATGTCATTTGTTTACAACACGCCCGCGACTTTCGAACCAAGTTTTTGCATTTCTTTTTTTTTGTAAATTAAATACATAGTTTTAATTGAAAAAGTCTGAGGTTAAATCGTGAAATACCCCTTTCACTAAAACCAAAAATACCTTTGACACCAAACCAAAAATACCTTTGAAATTTATATAATTCTTAAGACGAATCATATTTTTTTATAATAACTTTTTTTTAATATAATTAGGCTACCGGCATGCACTCTGCTTCAGTAATTTGACTTTTATTCCTCAAAAAATGCCAAATTCCCTTTCAATAGCATACAATTTAATTTAACCCAATGTTAGCAGGAATTTTCAAAGAAATTTCTAGCTCAATTTTACTAAGATCTGTGATTGTTCTTGAAGACAAAGGCTTATTTTATATTTATTCTGCTTTTTATAGCAATATTATGGAATTCTTTTCTTTCAATTACAATCAATAAGCTTGTAACGATAAATAAAAGTTCAAATAGGGATAAAATCCTTTTAATAGACAGTGATGATAGAAATTCACAAAAATACCAGATATTTCGGTCACATATACAGTGACCGTCATCAGTAGTAAAATCGTCATCGGCCTGGTTTACTAATGATGACGGTCACTGTATATGTGACCGAAATATCTGGTATGTTTGTGTAGTTATATTATCACTGTCTATTAAAAGGATTTTATCCCTATTTGAACTTTTATTTATCGTCATGGAAAGGCAGTGTGGTCTCCGAAATTATCTACAATAAGCCTGTAATACACGCCAAAAGTTGTCTCTGATCAAATAAATTAACTATAAAACTGTGCGTCCAGTGAAGTGACGATTGTGAAGAAAAACAGGGACTTGAAGTAATAACCCAGATTATAAATCATTTTTTTTTTCTTTTTTTGCAAAATATTATCTTCCTAAAGTGTTTTGTTTTTATTTTAAGTAATGAAAAGGATAATCAATGGGTATTTAAAGCTCAGATTCTTTCAAAATACAATCCTGGCTACGTAGCCTATATCTTATTATTCAATCTAAAATCGGGGTTTGAAACTTATACCAATACAGACCATGGATTTTTGGACAAGGCCACATACTACATACATATATTAAATTATCATCAGGTGATTACAAAAGTCCGAAAATGAAATCTAAATTAAAACAGTTCACTCCTAGCATGGAACATTTCAGAGTCCCAGTATAAAAAAAAAAAAAAAAAAAAAAAAAAAAAAAAAAAAAAAATTACCGAGAAACCTGTTTTTATTCACAAATGGGGTATTATGTCACATTCTTTGACCATGGAGCCAATTCAAGAAGATTTACGGGAGGGGACCGTCAAAATATACTTTAAAAAATACAGGGTAGGCACGGGAGAAACGAATAAAGGGGGTCAATCCCCTCTCTTCCCCCAGTTGGCACTCCTGTCGTTGGTTTCCTCTATTTATAATTGTGAGATCCGTAGTTAGAGTCCACCAAATTAATATTCAGAAAAAAAATTGCGCTTTATAAGTTACTTATTTTGAATGCGACATATTTATTAATGAAACATAATCCCCCAAAAAATGTAACCCTAGCCAACGGAGAGCAGATCTCAACTTATCTATACATGTAAAATTGAATGCATTACTACACTTAATCGGATCATCAAGAAACTTTAAGAATCTGTTGATTACACTGTTGTATGGGTTAGAAAAAACCCGTCCCTAACCCTCTCATTGGGCATTAAGACGATGTATTCTATCTCAGACTCTGCCCAAGTTTCCCACTCAGAATGTTTGAAAGCTGAAAATAGAAACTATCGAGCAACATTTTCTAAACTGAAAACAGCTATTTAGGTGACAATTATGATTGTGAATTTCCAATTTCTGAAAATACCTTGGACTTTAAACCATTATGAGCAGGAAAACTGGACTGAATCTGAATCCAGTGTCTGAACGCCCACTTACTCATACGAATACTTTTTGCCCTGACTGAAATCAGAGGTCCATGAATACGAATACTTGACAGTTACTTTCGCTCACATTTTCTGGATTTTAATCATCTATCAACACCCCACAGGTAAGTTAACTATCCTTACTTAAATTTTTAAATACTCTTACTTTCAAAATACAGTTGTTATCTTACATGTGTGGAAAATTTTCGGCGGGGGAGAAAAAAAATTTTCGGGTGAGATTTACCAAAGGGGGAAGCCGTCCTTGATTTTCTTTACTTTTGCTTAAATGAACGATGAAAGTTCGAAGGCGGCTGCCGTCAATACCGCATTGTATAAGTAAAAAGAAATCTAGCTGAAGGGCAGAGCAGCCAAACGTGACGAAAAATCAATGCGTGTAAAGCGGGAAGTCTTATATACTGCATTAATTTGACAACAGGGATAGTTACGTTTTTTCCCGCTTATCAACAAGTAGCATCGATTGGGAACAGGGCATTCCCCCCCTTAAATTTTGAAAAATCTCTTTTTGTGGGTGGGGGGGGCGTTCAAAATGCCTTTTATTTATTTCTTGATTATAAATAATGATTAATAAAAGCAACTTAACCCTCCCCCACCTAAACTTTGAAAAAAAATCGCTTTGACCCCCACCCTACAATTTAGTGAATTTACGCCGCTGATTTATAAGCGGTGAATGTTTATCAGATAACTACTGTCGAGTTGCGATACAATCCTCAATTTTAATTAAACTCATGACAAACCAATAACTTGCTTTTGCTTATAGTTTTGAATTGTTTGTTCGCTTGCTTTTTTTTGTTTCAAACGTGAAAACGGAGCGGGAGATAAAAATAATAGCCACTCCAAATCAGAAAACGAATTAAGAGGAGAACTGTAAACTCTTTTATTAAAATAAAATAATAATAATCAGTATGTACAATTGTCACTGACGGAATAAATGGTAACTTAGGTTAGCAAATATACAACATAAATTATCATAAAAACACTTATATGATTAAAACTTTAACAACAGTGCCATTCTTGAAAATAACAAAAGTTTTGGGCATAATCCCCCCCTCCCAACACACAGACCCAAAAAATTGCAACGACAATAACATTAAAGATACTTAAAACTACTCTCCTCCCCAAACGTAAAGTAAACGACCTCCCCAAATTAAAAAGATCCCTCCCCGAACGGCTCCCTCCCGTTTTGTTTGCTAAATTCTTACCCGTAAAAAAAAGCCTCGTTTTACCCTTCTCTCAACTCTGATTGAACAGGTACGGTCGCAGACCCAAATTGGGTTTTCGGCACATACAAAAATTCTAGAATGGAAAAGCCAGAAGATGAATTGTACAAACACAAGAAAAAAAAATATATTTACTAGCGATGTAACTTCCAAAGAAAAATATAAAGGAAAACCAAGGGCAATGGCTCCAACTTCTAGGATAACTAGTGTAACTTTTTTGTAAGTTTCAGATGGAGCTTCAACAAAACACAGATATATAATTTGGGGTACAAAGCAATTTAAAACACCAATTTAACACCCATTAAATGCACTTCCAATACAAAACAGAAACTAGTAATGATAAAAACAATAAAAAGATAAGCCATTCCCACCTACCCCAAAAATTGACCACGTCACAACGAGATTTCTCTTAAATTTGGGCTTAATAGCCAATACTATAAATTGAGTAAAAGTGTACACAAAAAAAAAAATGGCGAACACAAGTTTTCCACTTTCTATATCTTTGCCAGGAGAATTTTGCACTATTGAATTTTTTGAAAAATTGATTAACCCATGGCTTACACAATAAACCAAACACATCCAAAATAAGAAAAAATTACATAAGGACGTCCGTTTGTTTCATCATCGGTGCTTCTATCAGTGACTTGACCAGCTATTATTTTATATAATAGTCAGGGGGTTTTCTGTCGCTCCTTACTGACAGTTCGTTACCACGAACTGTTTGATAAAACTATAAATGTGGAAACTTTTAGGGCGTATCCCACACATCTTCCTAAATTGCTTTAGAAAGAGAGAGAAATCGTTTTAGTCAGTCTTTATCCACTGGTCGCAATTATAGAGGAGCATTTACTTCTTTAGAAACAAGAGAGACCAGACTTAACTGGGACAAATTTTGTCGTATTTCCGCTAAAAGACTAAATAACAGGGTTTTAAGGCCGTATCCAAGGGCGAGAGGTTACAGGGTATGAACCTCCCCCTCCCCACAATTTTTTTTTACCCGACTCGTCAAAGCGTAAATAATGCATATAAACTAATAGCTATATAAAATAATGCATATAAAATAATGCTTTCAAATACGTTTATATTTGTATATGCACTATGGTATATCAATCAGTATATGCACTATGGTATACCAATCAGTATATGCACTATGGAAGCTGGTCAAGTCACTGATAGAAGGACCGATGATGACACTATGGAAGCTGTTCAAGTCACTGATAGAAGGACCGTCGATGATGACACTATGAAAGCTGGTCAAGTCACTGATAGAAGGACCAATGATGACACTATAGAAACTGGTCAAGTCACTGATAGAAGGGCCGATGATGAAACTATAAAAACTGATTAAGTCACTGATAGAAGGGCCGATGATGAAATGCTAAAAACTGATCAAGTCACTATTAGAAGGACCAATGATGACACTATAGAAACTGGTCAAGTCACTGATAGAAGGGCCGATGATGACACTATGGAAGCTGGTCAAGTCACTGATAGAAGGGCCAATGATGACACTATAGAAGCTGATCAAGTCACTGTTAGAAGGACCGATGATGACGCCATGGAAACTGGTCAAGTCACTGTTAGAAGGACCGATGATGAAAAAAACAGACGTCCGTATGTAATTTTCTCCTTATTGTTGAGGTTTTTGGTGTATTGTTTAAGCCATTTGTTAATCAATTTTTCATAAAATTCAATAGTGAAAAATTCCCCTGTAACAGATGTAGAAAGTGGAAAACTTGTGTTCACAGTTTCTTTTAGCGTGCACACTTTTACTTACCTGATAATATTAGCTATTAATCCCAACTTTAAGAGAAATCCCGTTGTGGCTTTGTTAATTTTCGGGGTGGTTTGTATTGGCTTATCATTTTTTTTTACTAATTACCGGTTTCTGTTTTGTCTCGGAAGTGCATTTAATGGGTGTTACACTGGTGTTTTAAAATGCTTTGTACCCCAAATTATAGATCTGTGTTTTGTTGAAGCTCGATCTGAAACTTACAAAATGGTTGCACTAGTTATCTTAGATGTTGGAGCTATTGCCCTTGGTTTTCCTTTATATTTTTCTTTGGAAGTTACATCGCTAGTAAATATATTTTTGTTTCTTGTGTTTGTACAATTCCTCTTGTGGCTTTTCCATTCTATAATTTTTGTATGTGCCGAAAACCCAATTTGGGTCTGCGACGGTAACTGTTTATTCTATTTACTAGTTTAACGACTTTGCTGTCGTTTTATGTTAAATAGGAGTAGAGAGAAGGGTGAACGAGGCTATTTTATTACGGGGAAGAATTTATAAAACAATAGAGAATATGCAGAAGAAATGGATAAATTCAGAAAAAAAATAAGCAAAATAAGGTTTTAATTTTTTCTTTCGTGACATCAGCATTATTCCAGGGGATTTTTTTTTATTCTTTCAGAAAAATTATATGGATTAATGTTAGATTCCAATTCAGCTTGAAAATTTTCTATTGGACTTAAGGTTTTTTTTTAGGGGGGGGGGATTACAAAAGGACTTTTTTTCGGTGGTGAGGGGTAAATAAAACTTCAGAGGGGTTTATCGGTAAGAAAACAAAATATATTTTCAAATTATTATTATTCACAATGTCTGAAAATTAGAAATACAAAGATTTGTGATTTATATCCCTACAATTTTAGGCGTTCATCCCAAAATGACCTTTTCTAACATTTCAATCCTCTGGAATAATATCCCACGATCTCATTTAATTTTTAGCCCCCTCTCGTTAAAATCGCATTTTCTATACTGATTAAAAATCCTCTAGGCTGTGATAATTTAAACCCCTCCCCCTTATTAAACAGAACGATTAAAATCGCTGTGTTTTATTAAAATTATTTAAAGTGACAATTTCGGATCATTATAACTTCTCTGAAAAAAAAAGTATTAATCCTTTCTCCGCAATGGTTTTACTGAATTGGGCAATGTATAAAAAGTCAATCTACATTTTTTTGTTATTTGCTCCTTTATCGCCCTGGAATTTTAGAGCAGTGGCAGCATTTCCTGAAAATCTGGAGAGGAGGCAATGATTCTATTCGATTGTTCAAAATTAATCTAGGACGAGGGAAATTTTGTTTAATTTGTTCATGAAAATACATAAAACAAGTGTTTCCCAAAATATATTGGTGCCAGTATGGGATGGAATTTTTTTTTTTAGATTTTTGCCCAAAAATACAGATATTTTTACTAGACGTTGAATTGGCATTCTTTTTGGGGGGCAATATATAGCTTACCCGGTGGTGCTTTTTATAACCTCAGAACAGGAATTCATATTATCATCGCTCTCTACCATAGACAACACGTCGGCCTCGTCCTTGGGTGATTTATCCTCGGTTACGCCATGTTGACTTTGTACTAGTTCTATATTTTGTATTACAGTTTTTATATAAGTGATTTCATAAAAGTATTTGTCCTGGTAAATCCTATCCTAAAAGTGTTTTGTCTTTACCAGATTGAAGAAAACCTGTTTACTGGAATTGACTTTATCTGGACATTAAAGCAGATGGTGATCAGAATGAAAATAACCATTTTAACTTTGAGAAATTTTTATATAAAATTAGATGGATAAGTGTATTAAAAGCATTGTTTCATCATCGGTCGTTCTATCAGTGACCTGACCAGCTTTCATAGAGTAATTATGTCAAAAGCACAAAATATGAAATAGAAAAAGAAACAAGTCGTAAGTGCACTAGAGGCCTCAAAAATCAAGTTCAAGAGTGAGGTAACCAACTTAGTATGGGAACAAATTTTTCTTTTCTCACGATCATCCTCTTTACCGTACTCCTGGTACGTGATCCACTAACGACATTATTTATAAATCAATTTAAGAATAGATGGCGATAGTGCATATACTGATTGCCTTGGTGTTCTGGACGGGTCCTATAGAGAGATGGCAGTATTAGTGTTGAGAAAGAGTGAGATTGAAAATAGACAAATACTGTAAAGAGTACAAAATTCATCACGCAGTAAGATAGTGTCAAATTGTCAAGAGTTGACTGGAGTAAAGGAAAGGCTAATGAAAGTGGAAAGTAACGAAAAACAAAAGAACATTAATATTTTGATCATGGGAGTGAACAATGAAAAAGAAGTAAAAACGGGATTTGAGAATTTAAAAACAAATGTTCTGGAAATCGCCCAGGGCTTCAGATATGGTGTAAAATATATAAATAAAGAATAGAAATTTATGGTGATGGAAATAGAAAATTTGTAAACAAGAACCATGATTTTGAAAAATGCAAAAAGATTAAAAAACAAAAAAGAAGTAATTTTTGCAAAGGTTTTTATAACTGATGATGCTCTGCAGACAGAGAGGGAAGCAAGAAAAAATCTTTTAATGAGGAAGAAACTTTTAATTGAAAATGGCATCAAGCCAGTAGGTATTAGGGTAACAAGATCAATACCCCTAGCTTAATACATCGGATTTTGGACATGCTGATACCTCACAAAAAAATGGCAAGTGAAACTATGTATAGAGGAGGTGGAAGAGGTGACTAAAATTACAAAAAGGATTAGAATAGGAACATAACAATTATATGCAACCCAATCAACCAACTGGGCTAGGGACAAAAGTGCAAACTTAGGGCTAAGATTTTGGTAGTTGTTTGGCAGTAGATACATAGGATAAGTTTGGCCATGGATATAAAACAAACTTCACAATAATGCATTGGAACTTCCTAGGGGTAAGCAGTAAAAAATGGGAACATTTATTAGAAAAACAAAAGGGAAATATTGATTTGGCAAGCTTAGTTGAAACATGGCTAAAAGAACCAAAAGTGTTTAAGGAATACAAGCATTACAGAGTGCGTAGAAACCAATCAAAATGGAAGAACCTATGGCAGAGTAGCAAAGTTAATTTCCATGAATTTTAGTGTGACTAAAAGCATATATAGATTGAAAAGTAAATCTTATAACTTGGTTTGGCTTAGAGTATGTTTTGCTTGCATCCCAGTTTTTTTGTGCTGTTTATAATCCCCCAGAAACAAGCTCTTTTTCAGAAGAGGATACATGGTCAATTTTAGAACATAAAAACATAATTTTTCAATGAAGTTTCTGAATCATAGTTTTTGTTTTCTGGGAGACTTTTTTTGCTTTTACAGGAGCATGTGTAGGAATTTTACCGGTTTTGGGTTCCGTTCATGATAATATATCCATTGTTAATTTAGAAGATACTGTTATGACAGTATCTTCTAAATTAACTGTTATGAAGATACTGTTAGAAGATACTGTTATGACATACTTGTCCTCACACTGAGGACAAGTATGGACCACACCCATCATAGAAATAACTAGGGTAAAAAGTTATTAGAATTTTGTGTGTATGAAAATTTAATGATACTAAATGGTAAATTTGGAAATGATAAGAATCTGGGGGAGTTTACTTGTTTGTCAGGGCATTCTCCACACATTATTTTTTACATTTTAACTAGTCTGTCTTTGAGTGAAAGGGGGGTAGATTTTGGTGCGTTAATGTTCACAGGGTCTAGTCATTTTCCTATCAGTGCAACGGATAGAAGTCTAGAATTAGCCCAAGAAGGGAATGTTAATTCAGCACTAAAAATTTTGGATAGGAGAGACAATATGCAGAAATAGAGGGAACCAGGCTATTATAACATTTTATGATGAGGAGTGTAAGAATACAAGGGAGGAACTTTGAGAGGCACTGAAGGTATTGAAATTAAATGAAAAAGGAGAGGATTTTCAACAACTGTGTCAGAATTACAAGAGGGAAAGAAAGGAATATTAAAAAGGTAGAAAAGGGAAGTTTGAGACTGAAAGGCTAAGGTTAGTCTTTAGAAAGAATAAACGAAAAAAGTTTTGGAAAAAATATCGAAAAAATATCCCACGACGCGTAAGTGTAGGCTACGTCAGGCACTTGTATAGGAATCTGTTTTGGGAGGGAAGGGGGAGCAAAAGATACAAAAGCGGGTGAATAAAATGTAAAAATTACGTGAAAAAACTCAAAAATTCTTGAATTCTACTGACAATTAAGGAATCTACATATATTATATGTATATATATATATATATATATATATATATATATATATATATATATATATATATATATATATATATATATATATATATATATATATATATATATATATATATATATATATATATATATATATATATATATATATATATATATATATATATATATATATTTATATATATATATATATATATATATATATATATATATATATATATATATATATATATATATATATATATATATATATATATATATATATATATATATATATATATATATATATATATATATATATATATATATATATATATATATATATATATATATATATATATATGTATGTGTTCGCGATAATTTCACTATAAGGTATTTTCGAAGGGGTTATAGAAAATTTCAATCCTTTCGACAGAACCTGATTTTGCTCTGTTGTAAGCCCTTGCAGAGCACATTTTTGAAAAACCAGACCATACTATTTTGTTTAATCAAGCTAGTCTTATTTCGCATGACAAAGGTATTGTCCAGCACTACAGAGAAGCTGTTGAAATTTATAAATACCAACATTTAGGTCTAGCTTTAATCAGAGATTCGGGTGATTTAAGAATAAACGAGTCATATTTCAGTTTTCTCAAAAGAGAAGCCGATACTTTAGTAATCCCTGAAATAAACCTTGAACCACTTTCCCAGTCATCTAATCAAACACGTGAACAACCCCTTAGGTCTCAAAGGGTGTCTGCAAGAAATGCATTAATTAAAATCCGAAATCAAATGACATAGTTCTCCAACTTATTTAATTGCTGGTTCGTTGTTTTATGAGTGAATGAATTAGTTCCTTTTCTTTGTCACTTCTTCGCTAGTATCCGTCGATGGCAGTTCATATGTTTTTGGATTTTGTGCAAATCGCGGATATTGGCGAATAACTCGCTTTTATGGTTGTTAGGTATTTGGTTTTAATTCTTTTAATTTTTGGCTTTTATTGAATTTACACTTCTTATTTTACTTTTTCTAATCCTACAGACCTCTAAGGTCCAATCCAACACTCCATCCAAGCATTTTACTGCAAAATAAATCTAATGTCCTCACTTGTTGAAGTGCTAATCAGCAATTCTCATATAAACTACAGGCTAGCTATTCCCCCTAGCTCCCCCTGAAAGTTTCAATTTGATTTCCAATTATTTGTCTAGATGTTGCAGACATACCATATTAATAACCTGGCAACACACAGTGTCTTTCAATTAGCCTTTCTACTTGGGCATTAATTATATATCCCAGAGTTTACAGAGCAAAACATTTTGTGGATCAGAGACAAAAATTATTAATCACTTTGCCTTCCCCCAATACAAATTTGAAATCACATTGTCCCACCATTTCCCAAAGAGTACATGAAAGTTTCAACTTCATCCAATTGCAACTCCCAAGATATGGCAGATATGCTACTTAAACATCCAGGATGCACACCGTAGCAGAGCCAGCATCCACCACTTTTTAGGGGGGGGGCAAAATAGGGTGTCAACGATTGGTTCGCAATATAGATTAAAACAAAAAGAAAACAAAAAATGAAACTTTTTTTAATTCAGCCATTCAGGAGGCTGGGACGCAATTAAAAGGTAATGATTACACTCTATGTAGTGCTGGATGGTAAGTCCAACAGTATGCTTATCTTTTAGCTACTGAATGAACTTTCAAAACTTCTATACTGCCGAAACCGCGAAAAGCTTGCTTTCAATTTAAGCTTAAACTCTGCAAAATTACTTTAACATCAGACCAAACCGTAAATTAAGGCATTGTAAATTAGAACAGCAAGCAAAGCAAGAAAAAAATTGAGTCGAATAATCAGCGCTAGTTCAAACTTTTTCCTCCAAGCCCTATCCAGATACAGTTTGGGACTTTTTCAAATTGGCATCTTCAAAAAATTTCATTTTAAAATTATCTTATTATTTGACTGACAAATAATTTGGGTAATAAGAATTATAACCGGCGCTTGTGCACACACATAAAGTCAATGCCATCTAACATTTGGGATTTTTGGCCCATTTTTCTGTTAAATAATAAGGTAAGTAATGTAAATAACAACTTATGGCAGCGATAAGTGCCTAGATGAAGTTCTAGAAAAAGTCATAGCTACAAAGTTTAAAAAAATACCAAGAAACGTCAAATGCTAGATGGTGTTGGTCACTAGCAGCAATTTTCCCCCTTGTAAATGACCTATACTATTTGCCTCAATACTAAAATATACAAAAGAGATTTAAGGGGGCAGCTCCTTCACGTATGGACAATTTCTCCCCGTTCTGTCAGCAGCATTTGATAACCACAAAAAGAAGTCATTTTTTGTCAGTCCTATGAAAAATTTAAACAATTAAATTTGACAAAAATTATGGGTTCTATTTTAATCATGAAGTACTTTACTGTTAATTGAATGCTTTTGCTATATGCATGAAAAACTTGCAAATAATTTTTTTCATTAAAAGAGTACTCAAACCAGCCGTTGAAGATTATATAATATTACAAATTATTAAGAAGGCATGGTAGACAACTTCTGCAATTCAGTAAGGCGTCTGACTGAATTGCAGTTACTATTTCCAAATTAAAAATAATAAAGGTCATCGTTTATTTGAAAGACTAGAACTACTTTCATCACGTCATTACCTAATAAGTCAGGCTAAAAATCACACTACCTAATAAGTCAGGCTAAAAATCACCAACTAATTCGATTAATTACATGGCTAATATCAGAAAGTATCTTACCGAGAGGTGTATCTTCAACACACAATGGCTTGGAAGGTAACAAAGTGATCATGGCAGCGTCACCTGACTTGATAAATTTTGGTTCAGCTTCAGTTGTTTTTCCAGTACGTCTGTCACATTTCTCTTTAATCTCAGCAAACTTGCAAGCAATGTGAGCTGTGTGGCAGTCCAAGACAGGAGTGTAACCGTTTGAGATTTGACCAGGGTGGTTCAGGACAATAGCCTAGAAGAAGAATGTGATTAAGTTAATTACTGCGATATTGGACTTAAAAAATTTGAAAAGTATTGATGGAAAAATATACTTAAGATTATTGAAGTAAGAAAGGAAAATACGACTTTCAATTTAGTTTACCACCTTTGAAAGAAAAAGGGAAAATTCAGGATAATTCAAAATAACTAAAAGGAAATATGGCCATACCCACAATATTATGAACTGTTGTTGAAGACTGAAGATCTACGAATGATCTCGTTCTTCCTTCAAAACTTTAAATAGGCACTAACTAAAAGCTTTTAATAGGCATAAATAGGCATTAACGTTTGAGACTCAGACGTATGAGGCAAGAGTTGTAAAATCAGTCCATCATAGCAGACAGATTACAAGAATACCTTGAAACCGAAAAGTTATCACAAAAGGAAGTTTGGATTCCCAAGACATAGGTTAGCTGAATCCTAGCTACTTCTAGTTACAAATACTTGGAGACTAAAACTCAACAACGGCATAAAGGTCGACGTGGTATACTTTGATCTTAGTAAAACCTTCGATTATGTGTCTCATTCAAAGCTCCTTCAGTTAAGAAACCGGTGTCAAAACTATAAGTTAATAATAGACGGTGAGCTAAAATCACAGTTTATTTAATTAGCAGTATGATCTTTCCCTATCTCACCCATTATAAAAACCCGGACGGAGGTGCGAGTGCTCCAAAGAACGTATAAACATTAGCGGCATTAGATCTTTTCACGGGTAGACAAAGAATAATCACCTACGGAACAAGTACTGACAAAACCACTTGGCCGGCTCACCAATAAGTGTACAAATAAGTGGGAGGAGCTTTTTGTTCGCACCGGGAATGAAGAGCCAGAAATCATCTGCGGTAAACTCACTGGATAATTATATAAACTGTGGCTAAAATTAACCAGCCACTATGAATCCATCGTGAGCAAGCCTTCGAAGATGGTGGACTTGTTGGTAGAAACTTTTGCGAGGACATAACTTTGAGCTAAAACAAAACATTTTCAACAAAGAAGTTAGGTGGGCCTTATCAAAACGAGTACCCAAGGAACGGAACAACCACCTCCAAGTGATTATGGCTGACTACCTACTCTTTCAAGAATAGTATTGTTAAGTTTTTTAAGTGAAAGTAAATTTTTAGAGGCGAAAGCCTTTTTATTTTAGTATATTATTATTATTATTATTAAAACGCATGCCATATACTAGTGACTGTATTAATGGACATTTTATCAGCGGTTATGTGAAGCAATACAAAGGAATACAACATAACAGATATTTAATTTTAAAATGCACAGATACTTTTAAGAGAACTCGATAAGCCGAATTATTCAGAGCTTAATATTCAGAGCTATAATCAAACCGCAAAAACCAGGCCATTTACAAAGCAAATCTGGGCCCCACATTTATCATAGATCAGGAACACAGGAAGTGTTTTGAAGGGTGGGGAGGGAGGGAATAAAAATAATTGATAAAATTGAATAATACCCCTGTGGAAGCACGCTAAATCCGCTTGTCAGACACATTCAGTGAAATTTCTAATGTAATCAACATTTTCATTGAAAACGGCGCATTGTTGAATATTTGCGCTGGGAAAACATCCGATGTTCTCTAAACAAACACGTACTCCATAGAGCAACTCTTTTGTATAAAAAATGAGTGTTTACAAAGTACCGTACCGTGAGTTGAAGACTACATAGAAAAACAGCCAATTAAAAGTTAGGTTATTTGAAAAGCTGTTTCAAGACATGAGAGCTACTTACACCTCCCTTTAGTGCTATTGTGAAGTATGCTGGCTATCTCGTGCAGTGATTTGGAGGGTAATTTAACTTAAAGAGGAATCACAAACTATGACTCAAATCCACTTACATATTTGGCGGAAATACTAGAAAATTCAGTTTTTTGAATAAACTTTTGCAAGGGCCAAAATACATCCATCGATTAAAAAAGATAGTGAAAGCATTCGTAAAAAATAGGATAAGGGGAGACAAATTTGGAGAAAAATGAGTGACAATTTTCAACCTATAAATTTATTTATCCAAGGTAAAATTGAAGCAATCAAAAATGAATTTACTGAACACTTGAAACTAATTTTTAGAATTGTTTTTAGATCTTCATTTACAAAATATGTATGGAAACAGGATCCATTTATCGACAAGGAAAATGACGAATTTGAATTAATAAGTAAAGAGCAAATACATAATGTTTAGTATGAAACAAATTTCAAGGATTGCTGCCGTTCGCAACTTCTTATTTATACAATATCGTGATCATTTGGTAGTACAAAAGAAGCTTTGTGTAGCAACCTCGTCACTGACGCCGAGATTCAATAAAACTTGCGCTAAAAGGCAAACACAGCTCATGTATCTCATTAAGACACATAAAATTGATATTCATCTTCTTTGCAAGAATTTGCCTGAAAAATTTCTGCTTTTGGTTTATTTTGAAGGCCGCCATATTAACTAATAGTTTTAAGGGAGCTGAAATAAAAATATAGATTGAAAACCTCTTATTTAAGCGGTTATCGTTAGGCTTTTCTTTTTGTATAAAGGATAATTTAATGTGTCTCCAATCACTAAAGTATAAATATTTTAAGAAAATCTAGAAAGTTGAAGCACAGAAAAAAAAGAAGCAAAATAGATACCTGAGCAAAGAAATCTTGAGAGCCTCTGGCTGGATTGTTCTTTGAATCTGAGGCGACGTAGCCACGACGGAGTTCTTAAACAGAAACGTTTTTGACATTGAAACCAACGTTGTCACCTGGGGATGCCTGTTCAAGGAATTCGTGGTGCATTTCGACAGATTTGACTTCAGTGGTTATGTTGGCTGGGGCAAATGTGACTACCATACCTGGCTTAATGATACCAGTTTCAACCCAGCCCATGGGTACTGTTCCAATACTTCCCATCTTGTAAACGTCTTGTAGTGGAAGACGCAGGGGCTTCTCAGTTGGGCGACTTGGAGGCAGGATTGCATCAAGAGCATCCAAAAGGGTCTTACCATCAGCTTTACCCTCTTTACGTTCAACGTTCCATCCCTTGTACCATGGAAGCCGGTCAGAGGCCTCCAGCATGTTATCACCATGCCATCCAGAAATTGGTACAAAAGCAACAGCAGATGGATTATAACCAATTTTCTTGACGTAAGCCGAGACTTCCTTTTTGATTTCCTCAAAACGAGCCTCACTGAAAGGGGGTTCAGTAGAATCCATCTTGTTAACACCAACAATAAGTTGTTTCACACCAAGGGTGTAGGCAAACAGAGCATGTTCACGTGTCTGACCGTTCTTAGAGATACCGGCTTCGAATTCACCAACACCAGCAGCAACAATGAGGACAGCACAATCAGCCTGAAAATTAATATTTTCCAATCAATTAAAATTAATAATTTCCAATTAATGTAGCATCGCACAAATTAATCGCACAAGTTAATGTTTATATACAAAGTAAATTTTATCAATAGAACTTCATTACCCGACTGAAAATTTCATTTAGGCAGCTTATTAGTCATCATTATTATCAACAATAAAACGTAATCTAAAACTTCCTTGGACCTTTAAAATTTTCTGCTGCAGAAGTTTCAAAATAACTTGATTTTACAAAAGCTTCAGGAAAACTATCTTATTTGTAGAATGAATCTATAAAAAATACAAATTGCAACAATTACAACAATATAGGCAAGAATATCAAACAAAAATCGTAGTCTACTTAGAAATGACATCTGACACACAATAATTGAAGAGGGTTGAATAGCACAAAGTGGAAAAAAAATTGTACAAAAAAAACACGTCTAAAAAATTCATCAGAAAAGACAACTAGGTTCAAAATAGTGTTCTTTTACAAAAAAGTAAGCATTAGCAAGATTACCTTATTTATATCTCAAAAGATAGAGAACTAACAACTTACTTTTTGAGATCAAGTGGGTTTTGATAGCAAATGTTGAAAACGGTGGCCGGCATTTACCCCCCGTAAAACACCCCCACCCCACCCCCCGTGGAAAGTAAGTCTCCAAAATTGAGAAGTTTCAAGTATTATTATTAGGTTAATGTAGTGTTTCATGATGATTGCTGATCAAAGTTTGTTATTTTTGCTTTTCGTTTATGTTATTTTCCTTTGTTCATTACCATATAGCACTTCACCCCCCCCCCCCTTAATATTCAAAGCTATAGACCGAATTTATTTCTGAATCAACGAAAAACTAACAAAAAAACTGGTGTTCTTAAATTTTATTACCCAAAATTCGTTCCCCCCTACGGAAATAAAAAAC
Source organism: Artemia sp. Qi Xiang Cuo (assembly GCF_049724085.1). Lineage (NCBI taxonomy): Eukaryota > Metazoa > Arthropoda > Branchiopoda > Anostraca > Artemiidae > Artemia > Artemia sp. Qi Xiang Cuo. The sequence continues at coordinate 11,002,305 of NC_142808.1, read as the reverse complement.
TCAAATAAAATGCTCAAATTTGGAAAGCCTTAATTTCCACGGGAGGGGGGGTAAACATCTAGAACCGTTGAAAACATAAGACCCTCTTTAAGCAGTCAATAATAAAGGAAATTGGTGGGTCTCACCCGTTACTAATTATCACCTTGAGCTGGTCATCAAGCTTCCATAAATACTTCAGATAAATTAAAATACCATTTCTTCCCTAAATTTCAGTGATTGTAGTTGTAATATTTGAAGTTACATCATTGTCCCTCAGAAACACAAAAAAAGACAACGAAAAAAAAAAACTATAACAAGCTTTAGCTGAAAAGTAAAACTATTAGGTCAGTAAACGTTAAGCGATTTGAGTCACTAGGCAAATGCCATGTTATGCACTTAGACAGCAAATATAAATAAAAAAAAAACAATGGTCTGGCATCCGAGAGGTTTCATTATGCTCTGTAACAATCTTTTTAAAATACTTATTCCTGATCACTGACCAAAGTTTATATATAATTAGCAGTATGATCTTTCCCAATCTCACCCTTTTTAAAACCCAAACAGAGGTGCGAGTGCTCCAGAGAACGTATAAACATAAGCGACATTAGATCTTTTCACGGGTAGACAAAGCATAATCACCTACAGAACAAGTACTGACAAAACCACTTGACCGGCTCACCAATAAGTGGACAATAAGTGCAAAAATAAGTGGGAGGAGCTTTTTGTTCGCACCGAGAATGAAGAGCCAGAAGTCATCTGCGGTAAACCTACTCCTAATTATATAAACTGTGTCACTGACTGATCCACTAAACAACAATAGATTATGAAAAAACAATGGTACCAACCTGGGATGTGCCAGTAATCATGTTCTTGATAAAATCACGATGGCATGGAGCATCAATAATTGCAACATAGTACTTAGCAGTTTCGACTTTCCAAAGGGCGATGTCAATTGTGATACCACGCTCACGCTCACCTTTAAGTTTGTACAACACCCAGGCATATTTTAAGGAGCCTTTGCCCATATTAAGAAAAATAAATAAAAAACGTTTAAGAAAGGCAAAAAAAAGAAACGGGAATGAATAAGCAATCAAAGTTAGCCAACGGTTGTTAATTACTTATAATTATCAAAAACTACGGTAACATAATATAAGCATAAAGTAACTTGTGCTAATAGTAATTCAAACTCAAAAGGAAAACAAAATTATCAACAGAATTAAACTTCCAGAAGTGATTCCAAGTTTACACAATTCATGAAGTTGGCGTAAGAGTTGCCATAAGAAGTTATAAACATTATAAATTGCTCAATTTTAGAATGGGAGAGAATGGACACCCAGAGATTAATGATGATTGTACCATCATTGCTTGAGATAAGCATGAACCTTGTAGAAAATTATTGAGCATTGTAGGCTAGTTTTATAGACCTAATCATGATGATATTATACTGAGATGTGCGAGAACAGTTTTTATTTTCTTTTGCAACTAAGGGTCATTTATTTGCTTTTATAAGGGTGGAAAGGGAAGTGGAGCAGTTACTCAACAAACCCTCGCTAAAAACCACAAACATTACTATCAGGATTGATTTTGAATTTATTAACTAAGGAACTTTTTCAATAAGAAATTTCATTAAAGAAGCGTTCTTAATCAAAGTTGCCTTTAGGGCAAGATTTTTTTTCAAACCTAAGTAAAGAGAAGCATTTACTTGTACTAGAAGTTTGGATTTCACGATAGGAGGATAGAGATTAATACACAATAGAAGAATAGAGATTACAAACAAGTAAGTGCAGATTACAAACAAGGTGTCCATTCAATCGGAATTGGGACTAGGGGGAATTTTGCTGATTATTGTTTTGGTTTTTCTTAATATACCAACACCATTCAATACAGAAAATGTATTTATCAGAGCTGAGGGGGGAGGGGGGATTTTATAATTTAATTTTCATGTTTTGGAAGGCAGTCAGAAGACAAGTATTTATTTGGCTATGAATAATGAAAAAAAGAAGCCCTTAAAAGACGTATTTCTTATTTAAGAACACATTGAAAGAGGAATCTCTGGTATTACTAGCAGTTCTTTTTACTGCAATTGGGCTTACAAACAAAACATACATTTGTATCTAATTTTTATTTATAAGAGCATTATTTATTTAGTATTTATAATTTCAAGTCATTCAAAAAGCAATAATATCAAAAAAGCTTTATGCTACAAAGGCCTAGAAAAAAAATGAAGTAAAAAAAACAACGTTAGCCATTGTAATGATCTATATTTATTTTCGAGGTTTCATTGCAAAGCAAAATCAATTTTGATTTCAGAAGCTGAAAGTACAAACAAAAACTGCCTTGTATTTCACAGAAAAATATATTGTGAGATTCTTGGACAGTCAGAAGAAAATACGCAGAAAAGTCAACACTAATACAATAGATGCTTCCTTCATGACCCCTAGAAAGAGATATTTTATTTAAAAAAAATTCACAGATAAGTTTAGCAACTTACTTCTTAGGCTTCCTTTTCAAACTTTTCAATGGTTCTCTTGTCAATACCCCCACATTTGTAGATCAAGTGTCCAGTTGTTGTGGATTTACCAGAATCTACGTGACAAATGACGACAATGTTAATGTGAATCTTTTCTTCTCCCATGATTGTATATGTTGACTAATGGAATGGATAATGGAACTGGAAAAGACAAGTCAGTAATTAAACATCGAGAATAAAGAAACTAAGGTGTGTATTAATCTAAAACACAATACTTTAAATTTTCATTACTTGTGCATGCTTTGATGTTATTTTTCACTGTGGCATGGTTTAAATGTTTCATTTTAATATAACAATTACACTAGCATTCAATAGCTGGAATTCAACTTTATCCACCTACCAAATTGATTTGGACACTACAAGATTCATGCAAAATTAGTAGGTTCACAATTTTTAAAGTAAGCTAATATCATTTTTTTAAAAAGGTTATATCATAATTATAGCTCAAAACCAACTCATTTTGTGTTCTGGTCTCATATCCCCATATCATATACATAAATCATATGTACACCATAGACACATACTTACATTAACAATCAACGTCATCTGACAACAGAGAATTTGAGGAGCAAGGAGATGACAGAACCAAACATTTAAAAAAACAAAACAAATCATCATGTTTGAAAAATATTACATAAAACCGAGAACATTCAAAAGACCGCATATTTCAGCAATCTACTATGTTTATATGGCCTACTTTCTCTGTAACAAAATCTGTACAAAGATCAAACATAATTGTATATAGGTATAAATAAGCATCAATCAGACTTACATCAGGGGGATGGGGGTAAAGTATTTGGATAGTGTGGTCAGAAAACCATTCTTACTTCATAATATCAGAATAATTGTAGCAAAGACATTATGCATGCAGATCCACTGTACTTTACCCCTCGAATGTGCAAATATACCCTCCTCTGTGTTTTTATCCCCCTCTAATGTGCAAATATATAGCCCGAATTTGTTTCTAAGTAATATATTTTTATAATACTTGGGTAGATTTTATTAGGATTAACTAACTTCACTTATTGAGATGCATGGCATATATCATACAAGTACCAATGGTCCAACTGATATGTGATGGCAAAACTGTTGTGATAAAAAAAAAAATCCGAATTAGTTCAGAACATATTTTTTAGTATAATAACAGCTTGTTTTAAGTAGTAGAATAAGTAACCTCAAGTACTTTTGTAAAGTCCTTTATTTGTTTTGAGGTTGAAGCTGATATATGTAAGAAGTTAAGTCTAAAAAGAACATTATGCCGAGACTAAGTAAAGCATCTGATGTCTACTGAGTCAAAACATTTCAGTAATACTGCAACCTGAGTAAATTTCGGTTTTCACAAATTTTTCAAGTTTTGGGTCACTTGCCTGACCCAACTTGCCCAACTCTGGGAGAGACGCCCCCAAAATGTTACATATTCCTCTCTTTCCCTATCACCGAGTCCATTGATTTTGAACTGAAAATCAAGTACTTCGCAGTACTAGTGATTTCAGTTGTGAGCTTGTGGAACTCCCTTAGTGAAAAAACAATGACCTCTAACAGTGGGGATGTATTCAAGTGGACAGGGAGTGGCTCAACAAACCAGGGTGCACCATTTGGGACACCACAGAGGACTAACCACCATCAGTGATACTGGAAGACACAAGATGTCCTATTACTAGCAAGTTTCCCTACCCCCAAACTTGTAAATAGTGCAGTCCATTAGCTAGTACCACTGAAAGAAGTCAATTTTGGTTAACTCTAAATAAATAAAACAAAATATAATTAAAATATAATAGTTTAGAAACAAATTTGAGCTATATATTTGCACATTAGGGGGGTGGGGATAAAACATAATATATACTAAATACATAACCTAACCTAGGTACCTTTTCCGCTCCTAACCCAAAAAAACAATAGTTTAAATACTGTAAATGCAATGACAAATCACAATTTGCAATCGGAAACAATGTGGTGAGTGGTTATGGTTAAACTGCCAGTCCCCCCTTCTTTGAATGATGACCCTGAACCACCTTTAACACCACTTTCTCTCCCCCCCTGGCTCTAAACCACGCTCTACAGCCAAGTCTGCCACAAAACCTACAACCCCAAAATCAGTTTCAAAAATCAAGCTTCCCAAGTACCCCCTTGTGTTGACTGTGTTAAACATATAAACAGCTGATCTCCGAGCTAAATACAATTCCCAGTTAGAGAAGAATTCAGACCATGAAGTAGCCATAGTTAAATACAAAAATAAACAGAAAGGAAAATGTGATCTGTAAGCATTTTGATAGTGTTTTCTGCAAGTTTTGCAAACAATGCAAGTTTCTATCTTCAGGATTGGAGCGCAGGTTTGAAACCCAACGTTTTTTAGGGCGATGCCGCAATTATTCACGACCCCCCCCCCTCCCCGTGGGGGAGGGTTTGTGTTCCATTAGACTTTCAGTCTTATCCCCCTGCATACCCAATACAGAGCAGTATACCTCAGGAATCCATCCCTTGAAACAATCCTCCGCCCCAGGTACTTACGCGTGCCAAGTCAGTCCAACCCCCACAATCACTTTACTCGATTCGGACCATCCTCAAACCCCCCCTCACTCATATTCCTCCCAAAAACCCACTTCATTTCGACTCCGTTCTTCTCCGTGTGTCCAAGAAGTTACCGACCGGTTCTGGACTCTACCCGTTATTTGCCGAAACAAACCCAACCCCTCCCCACACAGACACCTCCCACCATACTTCCCGCCCACACCAACATCTTGATATTATTTTGATAAAATTACCGAATTCGAGGGTATCTCTGAAATTCATAAAATTAATAGTATTGCTGTGACAGAGGTTCAGTCCCAGAACCCAGATTTCCTAAAAATCAGCAATTATACTCAGTTTATAAAACATCGCCCTCCCGATCACCCTCTCGGGAAAAAGGGGGTGGTATATTAATTTTATCCGAGATAACCTCCAACCTAAACTCATCACCACCCCAACTTATCAGATTATGATGAAATTCTATGGCTGAGCCATAGACCAAAGGTACTTCCCCGCCCTTTCAATTTAATTGTAACCGCTGTCTTTTATCATTCAACTAACCAAAGTATTGATCAGAAACGCAAATTTATACAACAATTTCTTATAAGTGCTGACTTTGTGTTATCAAAGTATCCAAACACTGGTATTTGCTTACTTGATGATGCGAATGACCTGAGGATAGACTCTATCTGCACCTCTCTTAATATTAAACAACTGGTTAAAATATCTACAACAAAAGGTAACACCTCTCTGGATGTTATTTGTTCAAACATGAGTAAGTATTACAACTCCCCGCGGGCGCTACCACCATTAGGAGGCAGTTACCACTATTGTCTTCTTTTTCTCCCTCTTCAGCCATTGAACATTCCTTTACTACCTCCATTGGGGTTTGCCGTCCCCTCAGTGACACAGGCCTTTTTTCATATGGATCATGGCTGACCAGAGAAAGTTGGTCAGACCTTGATAATTCTAATAACCTTGATAACAAAATTTTGATTTTTCAAAAAAAAATAATTGATTCCTACTCATTGTGTTTCCATAAACAATCACATAAAAATGTTAATCCGCACGAAAATAAGCTTATTAACAGGGTAATTTAGCTGAAGCAAATAAGTTAAGAAAGGAATTAAAAAGTCAAATTAGAAAAGCTGCCCGAAGCTACTATAAAAATAAAATTAAATACTTGCGCCATGATAAACCAAAGAACTGGTACTCTGAAATTAAAAAAACTTACCGGCAAGAGTCAAGAACAACTAAATTTTAATATAATGAACCTCCAAAGACCACAGCTAATGACCTCAAGAAGTTTCTGGCCTCTATTATTCAGTCTCCCACCACTAGCTTGCGCATTTCCAGATATTCCTGATCCTTTTTCACTCCCACATATTTCTCCACTTGTAAAAAAAATGTTGTAAAAAAAATAGAAAAACTAAAACGATCAAGCATTTGCCCTTTAGATATTCCTGTTCCTCTGATTAAAGCTTTCAGTGATTACCTCTCAAAACCCCTATCCATCCTGTTTAATGAAATTACCAAATCTGGACAGTTCCCTCAATATTGGAAACAAGGTTTTATTACCCCAATCAAAAAGAAAAATGGGAAGCCTAGCTTTGATGGCGTTCGTCCTATTACCCTCACCTCAATTTTTTTCAAAATTGTATGAAAATTTTCTCGCAGACTGGCCACGTCAACCTCTCATTACCTGATCCATCTTGTTGATACCATGGGTAAATTACTTGAAAAACCTAACACTTGGCTTAATCTGATTTCTATTGATCTTCAAAAAGCTTTCAATTTGATTAACCACAATTTACTCATAGATAAACTTATAAAGGAATTCCACATTGAAACTGTCCTTGTTAAGCTCGTTGCCTCTTTTCTCTCTAATAGATCTAAAGCAGTTAAATATCTAAATTGTTTCTCAGATCATCTCCCCATATTTAATGGCATTCCTTAGGGGACTATTCTAGGCCCTCTCCTTTTTCTCTGATGATTAACAGCCTTTCAACCCTTTATGACAATAGGTAGAAATTTGTCGATGACTTGACAGTTTTAGAGATATGTCATAAAAACATGCTTAGCAACCCAATGGGCATACTCCAAGATATTGCCTGTGAGGCCTCTTCCCTTGACATGACAGTTAACCCTTCTAGTTCCGCAATAGTCTCAGTAACTTTCTTTAAATCCCCTCCCCTTTTTCTTCCTCCTATTCCTCCTGAAACCTCTGTCACACCTCTTAACCTCCTTGGTGTTACAATCAAGTATACATTTCTTTTGTGCGTCCCATATTAGAGTATGTTTGTCCTGTGTGACACCCTGGCCTCTCAACTGAAGCAACACAAAAAACTGAAAATGTCCAAAAGAGAGCTCTAAGAATTATTTTTAAAGAGGGCAAGATACCATATTTGCGTTTGTTAAATATTTCAAAACTAGAGACCCTCGAGAAACAAAGAAATAATTTGTGCCTCCGTTTTGCAAAAAATGCCATAACAAACCCTCGGACGGCAAGTATTTCCCCCAAACGTCACTCCCCATCCAGATTACGGCCGCCTCGAGCTGTTTCTGAGCCCATCCCTGTTTTGTCCCCCATTTGCGGCGTTACTTCGAGATACGAAAGAACTTTTGTCCCCTTTATTACAGAAAAAATGAATAAAATGTCCCAATAGTTTCTTTTTTCCTCTCTTTTTGTCCCCCCCTTCTTGACCATGTTTTTATTTATTAACTCTTTTATTGACTTACTTCAGTTGGATTATTGACACTTTCTTAGTGTCCCTTTTAATTTATATATACATTTATGTCTTGCTCTTTTTTTATGTATATTCGCTTATTCCCCCCCCCTTCCTTTTTTTATGTCCGTTCTAATTCTTTTTCCGATTCGTATTTGTGTAAGTTTAGTTTGACCAGTTTTTATCTTTTTAACTTTTTAATTGACTTTCTACAGTTTTAATTATTGACTGTTAAATGATTGTTCATAATGATTTTTCTATTTTGTTGTTGTTTTTTTGCATTTTTGCCAGTTTTAGTGCAAACCATTTATAATGTCGACTCCAAAGTCCGAATTCGGCCCTTTGTGGGCTTGCGATACTGATCTTTTTGAAATAAATATCTTATCTCTAATGTATAAGTACCAATATTGCTGAAAACCTATCCCTTAACCCCCGGCCCCAAACTGAAAAAATGTCTCAATATGCGTTTTCTAAGTTCCTGCTTACCAATGCTGAGAGCCTAAACTTCAAAAAACTAACTGAACTAAGGGGTATCACTGAAATTCAGAATATTAACATCATAGAAGTAACAGGTTCAGGCACAAAAGCCTGAACTCCTTAAAATAAATAATTACTCCCAGTTCATTAAGCTTCACCTTTCCGACAACCCTCTCAGAAAAGGGGGAGGTATTTTGTTCTTTGCTCAAAATAACCTCCAGCCAAAATTCATTTCCACTCCTAACCTCTCTGAGCATGATGAAATCATCTGGCTTAGTCTGACCAAAGGTTCTCCCCCATCCTTTTAACATAATAATAGTAGCAGCAGTTTTTCTTATTATTCCTCGAACCAAAATATTGACCAAAAACGTAAATTTATACAGCAATTACAAACTAGTGTTGACTGTTTTATCCAAGAATCGAAATGCTGGTATTTTTTTTACTGGGCAATGCAAATGACCTCAAGATGGACTATTTGTACCTGTCTTAATATCAAACAATTAGTTTAAATTATAACTAATCAAATTATAGCAACCTTGCCCTGGAGGAAGTCTTTGTAGTTCAATAATCATCATGCCCCGGACATGGACTCTGCTTATTTCCAGGACCACAAAGAGTGGAGTACAGGACAATTCTTTTTTCAATATTACCCAGTGAGCTTCTTTGAACGAACAGCTTTTTGCATGAACTACAACTATCAG